>NW_023046071.1:0-41504 GCF_011762505.2 Arvicanthis niloticus | reverse complement strand
AGAAAAAAGGACAGAAGGGCATCCACAGAATAGTGTAAAGAAGGCCATACAGAGAGAGGAGAAGAGAGAAGGAATCTAGATGGAGAAGATTACAGACGGGAATCTGGAGAGAGGAGAGGACAGAAGGGCATCCAGAGAAACGAGAGAACAGAGAGGCATCCAGACAGAATAGAGGACAGAAGGGCATATAGAGAGAGGAGAGAAGAGAAAGTTATCCAGAGAGAGGAGAGGACAAAATCGCATCCAGAGAGAGATAGAGGACAGAAGGACATCCAGAGAGATTAGAGTACAGAAGGGCATCCAGAGAGAGGAGAGGACAGAAGGGCATCCAGAGAGAGGAGAGGGAAGAAGGGCATCCAGAGAGAGGAGAGGACAGGAGGAATACAGAGAGAGGAGGGAACAGAAAGCCATCCAGAGAGAGGAGAAGAGAGAAGGGCATCCATGGAGAGGAGAGTTCAGAAGGGCATCCAGAGAGAGGAGAGAACAGAAGAAAATTCAGAGGGAAGAGAAGACAAAAATGCATCAACAGAGAGGTGAGAACAGAAGGGAATCCAGAGAACAGATAGGACAGAATGTGTTCCAAGGAGAGTAGAGAATAGAACGGTATCCAGAGAGTGGAGAAGACAGAAGAAAATCCAGAGAGAGGAGAGAACATAAGGGCAGAGAGAATAGAGGACAGAAGGGCATGTAGAGAGAGCAGAGAACAGAAGGGTATCCAGAAAGAGGAGAAGACAAAAGGGCATCAGGACATAAGAGAAGACAGAAGGGATTCCAGAGAGAGGAGAGGACATAAGTGCATCCAGAGAGAGGAAAAGACAGAAGGTCATCCAGAGAGAGGAGGGGATAGAATGGCAACCCCAGACAGGAGAGGACAGAAGGGCATCCATTGAGAGGAGAGTGAAGTTGAGCATCCCAAGAGAGGATTGAACAGAAGGGCATCTAGGGAACTGTTAGAACAGAAGAGATTCCAGAAAAAGAAGAGAACAGAAGGGCATCCATGGAGAGCAGAAGACTGAAGGCCATCCAGAGAGAGAAGGCAACAGAAGTTCATCCGGAGGGAGGAAAAGACAGAAGGGCATCCAGAAAGAGGAGAAGACAGAAGGACATCTAGTGTAGAGGAGAGAACAGAAGGGAATCCAGAGAGAGGTGAAAACAGAAGGGAATCTAGAGTGAGGAGAGAATTGTAGGGCATCCAAAGAGAGGAGAATACAGAAAGGCATTGGAAGAGAGTAGAAGATAGAAGGGCATACAGAGAGAGGAGAGGACAGATTGGCATCCAGAGAGAGGAGAAGACAAAAGGCAATCCAGAGACAGGAGAGAACAGAAGGGCATCCAGAGAGAGGAGAGACAGAAGGGCATCCAGAGAGAGGAGAAGACAGAAGGGCATATGGAGAGAGGAGAGAACAGAAGGACATCCAGAAAAAGGAGAGAACAGAAGGGCATCCCAAGAGAGTAGAAGACAGAAGGGAATCCAGAGAGAGGAGAATACAGAAGGGCATCTGGAGAGAGGAGAGAACAGAAGGGCATTCAGAGAGAGGAGAGAGCAGAAGGGCATCCAGACAGAGGAGAAGACAGATGGGAATCCAGAGAGAGGAAAAATAGAAGGGAATCCAGAAAGAGGAGAACATAAGGGCATCCAGAGAGAGGATAAAACAGAAGCGGAGCCGGACAGACTAGAGAACTGAAGAGCATAGTGAGAGAGGATTAGACAGAAGGGCATCCAGAGAGAGGTGAGGACAGAAGGGCATCCAGAGAGAGGAGAGCACAAAAGGGCATCCAGAGAGATGAGTGAACAGAGAGCCATCCAGAAAGAATAGAGGACAGAAGGGCATCTCGAGAGAGGATAGAAGAGAACGGCATCCAGTGAGAGGAGAAGACAAAAAGGAAATCCAGAGAGAGGAGAGAACAGAAGGGCATCCAGAGGTGGAGAAGGAAAAAGGACATCCAGAGAGAAGAGAGAAGAAATGACATCCAGAAAGAGGAGAAGAAAGTAGGGCATCCAGAGAGATGGAAGAACAGAAAGCCATCCAGAGAGAGGAGAAGACAGAAGGCCATCCATGGAGACGAAAGTTCATAAGGGCATCCCGAGAGAGGAGAGAACAAAGGGCATCTAGAGAGAGGAGAATACAGAAGGGCATCCAGAGAGAGGAGAGGACAGAAGGGCATCTAAAGTGAGGACAGCACAGAAGGGCATCCAGAGAGACCAGAGAACAGAAAGTCATCCACAGAGAATAGAGGACAGAAGGGCATCTAGAGAGAGGAGAGAAGAGAAGGGCATGCAGAGAGAGGAGAAGACAAATAGGGAATCCAGAGAGAGGAGAAGACAGAAGGGCATCCAGAGAGAGGAGAGTGAAGAAGGGCATCCAAAGATAGTAGAGTGATGAAGGGCATTCAGAGAGAGGAGAAAACAGAAGGTCGTACAGAGAGAGGAGAGAACAGAAGGGTATCCGTAAATAGGAGAAGAGAGGAGGCATCCAGATGGAGAAGAGGACTGACGGGCATTCTGAGAGAGGAGAGAACAGTAGGGCATTCAGGGAGAGCAGAGATCAGAAGGTCATCCAGAACGAGGAGAAGACAGAAGGGCATCAAGAGATAGGAGAAGACAGAAGGATATCCAGAGAGAGGGGGAGACAGAATTTACTCCAGAGAGAAAACAGAGCAGAAGGGCATTCAGAGAGAGGAGAGGAAAGAAGGGCATCCACATAAAATAGTACAGAAGGCCATACAGAGAGAGGAGAAGACAGAAGGGCATCTAGATAGAGAAGAGAACAGAAGGGCATCCAGAAAGAGGAGAGAACAGAAGGGCATCCAGAGAAGTAGACGACAGAGCGAATTCAGAGAGAGGAGAGGATAAAGTGGCATGCAGAGAGTGGAGAAGACAGAAGGATATCCAGAGAGAGGAGAGAACAGAAGGGCATCCAGTGGGAGGAGAAGACAGAAGGGCATTCAAAGAGAGGAGAAAACATAAGTGCATCCAGAGAGAAGAGAAGACAGAAGGGAAGCTTGTGAGACGAGTGAACAGAAGGGCATAGGGAGAGAGGAGAAGACAGAAGGGCCTGAAGAGAGAGAAGAGGACACAAGGGCATCCAGAGAGAGGAGAGAACAGAAGGTCATCCAGAGAGAGAAGAGAGAGTGTAGAAATTCATCCGGTGAGAGGAGAAGACAGAAGGGCATCTGGAGAGAGGAGAGGAAAGAAGGACATCCCAAAAGAAGAAAGAACAGAAGCACATCCAGAGAGATCAGAGAACAGGAGAGACTCCAGAAAGAGGAGAGAACAGAAGCCCATTCAGAGAGAGCAGAAGACTGAAGGACATCCAGAAATAGAAGGGGACTGAAGGACACCCGGAGACTGAAGAAAACATAAGGGCATCTAGAGAGAGGAGAAGACAGAAGGGCATCTAGATAGAGGAGAGAAGAGAAGGGCACCAAGAAAGAGGAGAGAACAGAAGGGCATGCAGAGAAGGAAAAGATAATAGAGAATCCAGAGAGAGGAGAGAACAGAAGGGCATAGGGAGAGAGGAGAAGACAGAAGGGCATCCAGAGAAAAGAGAGGACAGAAGGACATCCAGAAAAAGGAGAGCACAGAAGGGCATTCAGAGTGACTAGAGAACAGAGAGTCATCTAGAGAGAATAGAGGAAAGAAGGGTATCTAGAGAGAGGAGGGAAGAGAAGGGCATCCAGCGAGAGAAAAATACAAACAGGGAATCCAGAGAGAGGATAGAACAGAAGTGCATTCAGAGAGAAAAGAGGACAGAATGACATCCAGGGAGAAGAGAGTACAGAAGGGCATCCAGAGAGATGAGAGTAAAGATGGGCATCCAGAGAAGAGAGGACTGAATGGATCCAGAGAGAGGAGAGAACAGAAGGGCATCCAGAGTGAGGAGAAGACAGAAACACATTCACAGAGAGGGGAGAACAGAAGGACATACAGAGAGCAGAGAAAAGAGAAGGGCATCCAGTGAGAGTAGAGAATAGAACAGTATCCAGAGATGGGAAAAGACAGAAAAACATCCAGAGAGAGAAGAGAACATAAGGGCATCCAGAGAGAATAGAGGACAGAAGGGCATGAAGAGAGAGCATAGAACAGAAAGGTATCCAGAAAGATAGGAAGACATAAGGGAATAAAGAGATAGAAGAAGACAGAAGGGCAACCAGAGAGAGGAGAGGAAAGAATGGCTTCCAGAGAGAAGAGAGAAAGGAAGGGCATCCAGAGAAAGGAGAGGGCAGAAAGGCATCCACAGAAAAGAGTAAAGAAGGCCATACAGAGAGAGGAAAAGACAGAAGGGCATCTAGATAAAGTAGAGAACAGAAAGGCATCTAGAGAAAGGAGAGAACAGAAGGGCATGAAGAGAGAAGAGAAGATAGAATGGCATCCAGAGAGAGGAGAGAACAGAAGGGCATCCAGAGAGAGGAGAAGACAGAAGGAAACCCGGAGAGAAGAGAACAGAAGGGCATCCATAGAGAAGAGAGAGCTGAAGAACATCCAGAGAGAGGAAAAGACAGAAGGGCATCTGGAGAGAGAAGAGAACAATAGGGCATCAAGAGAAAGGAGAAGACAGAAGAAAATACAGAGAGAGGAGATAACAGAAGGGCATCCAGAGAGGGGAGAGTGCAGAAGGGCATCCAGAGAGAGAAGAGGACACAAGGGCATCTAGAGAGATACGAGATCAGAAGGGCATCAAGAGAGAGGACAGAACAGAAGGGTATCCATAGAAAGGAGAGGACAAAAGGGCATCCAGAGAGAGGAGAGAACAGAAGGACATCCGGAATGAGAAGAAGAGAGAAGGATTATAGATGGAGAAGAGGACAGACCGGCATCCTGAGAGAGGATAGGACAGAAGGGCATCCAGAAAGAGAAGAGAACAAATGGTCGTCCTGAGAGAGAAGACTGAAGGGCATCCAGGGAGAGGATAGAACAGAAGGGTATCCAGAGAGAGGAGAGGACAAAAGGGCATCCAGAGAGAGGAGAGAACAAAAGGGCAACCAGAGAAAGGAGAAGATAGAAGGGCATCCAGAGAGAGGAGAGGACAGAAGGACATCCCGAGAGAAAAGAGAACAGAAGTGCATCCAGAGAGATGATAGAACAGGAGAGAATCCAGAAAGACTAGAGAACAGAAGCCCATCCAGAGAGAGGAGAAGACTGAAGGATCTCCAGAGAGAGAAGAGGACTGAAGGGCATCCGGAAAGAGGAGAACACAGAAGGGCATCCTGAGAGAGGAGAAGACAGAATGGCATCCAGTTACAGGAGAGAACAGAAGGGCATCTAGTGAGACGAAAAGACAGAAGGATATCCAGAGTGAGGAGAAAATTGTCGGGTATACAGAGAGAGGAGAAGACAGAAGGGCATCCAGGGAGTGTAGAGAATAGAACAGTATCCAGAGAGCGGAGAAGACAGAAGAACATACAGAGAGAGGAAAGAACATAAGGGCATCCAGAGAGAATAATGGACAGAAGGTCATGTAGAGAGAGCAGAGAATAGAAGGGAATCCATAAAGAGGAGAAGACAGAAGGGAATCCGGAGATAGGATAAGACAGAAGGACATGCAGAGAGAGGAGAGGACAGAATGGACTAGAAGAGAGAAGAGAGACATGAAGGGCATCCAGAGAGAGGAAACTGCAGAAGGGCATCCACAGAAAATATTAAAGAAGGCCATACAGAAAGAGGAGAACACAGAAGGGCATCTAGATAGAGGAGCGAATAGAAGGGCATCTAGAGATACGAAAGAATAGAAGGGCATTCAGAGAGCAGACAAGACAGAAGGGAATCCAGAGAGAAGAGAGAACAGAAGGGCATCCAGAGTGAGAAGAGGACACAAGGGCATTCAGAGGCATTCAGAGAGATCAGAGAACAGAAAGGCATCCAGAGAGAGGATAGAACAGAAGGGTACCAAGAGAGAAGAAAAGAGAAAAGGGCATCCAGAGAGAGGGGAGAACAGAAGGGCAACCAGGGAAAGGAGAAAACAGAAGGGCATCCAGAGATAGGAGAAGAAAGAAAGACATCCCGAGTGAAGAGAGCATTAAGAAAGAGGAGAGAACAGAAGGGCATGCAAGAGAGGAGAGGACAGAAGGGCATCCAGAGAGAGGAGAGAACAGAAGGGTATCCAGAGAGAGGAGAGAGAACAAGGGCTTCCAGAGAGAGCAGAAGACAGTAGGGCATCATGAGAAAGGAGGGAACTAAAGGGCATCCAGAGAGAGGAGAAAACAGAAGGGCATCCTGAGAGAGGAGAGAACAGAAGGGCATTCAGAGAGAAGTGAAGTCAGAAGGGAAGCCAGAGAGATGAGAAAACAGATGGGAATAAGGAGAGAGGAGAATACAGAAAGGCATCCAGAGAAAGGAGGGGACAGAAGGGCATCCAGATGGAGGAGAAGACAGAAGAGCATCCATAGAGTGGAGAGGTAAGAAGGGCATCTGGAGAGAGGAGAAGTGAACACAAGGGCATCCAGAGACAGGAGAGAACAGAAGGGCATCCAGAGAAAGGAGAAGACAGAAGGGCATCCAGGGAGAGGAGAGGACACAAGGACATCCCGTGAGAAGAGAGAACAGAAATTAATCCTGAGAGATGAGAGAACATTAGAGAATTGAGAAAGAGGAGAGAACAGAAGCCCATCCAAAGAGAGCAGAAGACTGAAGGACATCCAGAGAGAGAAGAGGACTGAAGGGCATCCTGAGAGAGAAGATAACAGAAGCGCATCCAGAGAGGAGAGGACAGAATGGCATCCAGTAAGAGGAGAGAATAGAACGGCATCTAGAGAGAAGAGAAGACAAAAGGATATCCAGAGTGAGGAGAAAATTGTCGGGCATCCAGAGAGAAGAGAAGACAGAAGGACATCGGGAGAGACGAGAGAACAGAAGGGCATGGGGAGAGAGGAGAAGACAGAAGGACATCCAGAGAGAGGAGAGCAAAGAAGGGCATCCAGAGAGATGAGAGAACAGAAGGGCATCCAACGAGAGGAGAAGACAAACAGGGAATCCAGAGAAAGGAGAGAACAGAAGAGCTTCCAGAGAGAAAAGAGGACAGAAGGGCATCGTTGGAGAAGAGAGGACAGAAGGGCATCCAGAGAGAGGAGAGAACAGAAGGGCATCCAGAGAGAGGAGTGGACAGAATGGATCCAGAGAGAAGAGAGAACAGAAAGCCATCCAGAGAAAGGAGAAGACAGAAGGGCATCCATCGAGAGGAGAGTTCAGAAGGGCCTCCAGAGAGAGGAGAGAACAGAAGAGAACTTAGAGAGAGGAGAAGACAGAAACACATCCACAGAGAGGGGAGAACAGAAGGGCATTCAGAGAGCAGAGAAAACAGAAGGGCATCCAGGGAGTGTAGAGAATCGAACAGTATCCAGAGAGCTGAGAAGACAGAAGAACATCCAGAGAGAGGAGAGAACATAAGGGCATCCAGAGAGAATAGAGGACAGAAGGGCATGAAGGGAGAGCAGAGAACAAAAGGGTAATCAGAAAGAGAGGAAGACAGAAGGGCATCAGAGGATAGGAGAATACAGAAGGGCATCCAGAGAGAGGAGAGGACAGAATGGCCTCCAGATAGAAGAGAGAAAAAAAAGGCATCCAGAGAGAGCAGAGGGCAGAAGGGCATCCACAGAAAAGAGTAAAGAAGACCATACAGAGAGAGGAGAAGACAGAAGTGCATCTAGATAGAGAAGAGAAGAAAAGGGCATCTAGAGAGAGGAGAGAACAGAATGGCATCCAGAGAGCGGAGAAGACAGAATGGCTTCCACAGAGAGGAGAGAACAAAAGGGCATCCGGAAAGAGGAGAAGAGAGAAGGAATCTAGATGGAGAAGAGGACAGACGGGCATCCTGAGAGAGTAGAGGACAGAAGGGCATCCATGGAGAGAAGAGAACAGAAGGTCATCCAGAGAGAGGAGAAGACAGAAGGGAATCCAGAGAGAGGAGAGAACAGAAGGTCATCCAGAGAGAGAAGAGAACACAAGTGCATCCAGAGAGATTAGAGAACAGAAGGGCATCCAGAAAGAGGATACAAGAGAAGGGTATCCAGAGAGAGGAGCAGACAAAAGGGCATCCAGAGAGAGGAGAGAACAGAATGACAACCGGAAAATGGAGCAGACAGAAGGGCATCCAGAGAGAGGAGAGCACAGAAGGACATCCCGTGAAAAGAGAGAACAGAAGCGCATCCAGAGAGAAGAGAGAACAGGAGAGAATGCAGAAAGAGCAGAGAACAGAAGCCCACCCAGAGAGAGCAGAAGACTGAAGGACATCCAGAGAGAAAAGCAGACTGAAGGGCATCCACAGAAAGAAGAACACAGAAGGGCATCCAGAGAGAGAAGAGGACAGAATGGCATCCAGTGAGAGGAGAGAACATAAAGGCATCTAGAGAGAGGAGAAGACAGAAGAGTATCAAGAGTGAGGAGAAAATGGTTGGGAATCCAGATAGTGAAGAAGACAGAAGGGCATCAGTAGAGACGATAGAACAGAAGGACATAGGGAGAGAGAAGACAGAAGGGCATCCAGAGAGAGGAGAGCACAGAAGGGCATTCAGACAAATGCGAGTACAGAGAGGCATCCAAAGAGAATACAGGACAGAAGGCCATCTAGAGAGAGGAGAGAAGAGAAGGGCATCCAGCGAGAGCTTCACACAAAAAGGGAATCCAGAGAGAGGCGAGAACAGAAGGGCATTCATTTTGAGGAGAGGATGGAAGGGGATCCATTTTGAGGAGAGGACAGAAGGGCATCCAGAGAGAGAAGAGTGAAGAAGGGCACCCAGAGAGAGGAGAGGACAGAAGGGATCCAGAGAGAGGAGAGAACAGAAAGCCATTCCGAGAGAGGAGAAGACAGAAGGGCATCCATGGAGAGAATAATTCAGAATAGCATCCAGAGAGAGGATAGAACAGAAGGGCATCCAGAGAGAGGAGAGGACAGGAGGACATCCCATAAGAAGAGAGAACAGAAGTGCATCCAGAGAGATGAGAGAACAAGAGAGAATCTAGAAAGGGGAGAGAACAGAAGCCCATCCAGAGAGAGCAGAAGACTGAAGGACATCCATAGAGAGAAGAGAACTGAAGGGCATCGGAGAGATGAGAAGACAGAAGGGCATCCATAGAAAGGAGAGGATAGAATGTCATCCAGTGAGACGAGAGAACAGAAGGACATCTAAAGAAAGAAGACAGAAGGGTATCCAGAGTGAAGGGAAAATTGTCGGGCATCCAGAGAGAGGAGAAGACAGAATGGCATCCAGAGAGAGGAGAGCACAGAACGGCACCCAGTGAGACGAGAGAACAGAGAGGCTTCCAGAGATAAGAGAGAAATGAAAGGCATCCAGAGAGAAGAGAAGTCAGAAGAGCATCTAGATAGAGGAGAGTACAGAAGGGCATCTAGAGAGAGGAGAGAACAGAAGGGCATCCGGAAAGTGGACAAGAGAAAAGGAATCTAGATGAAGAAGAGGACAGACCGGCATCCTGAGAGAGGAAAGGACAGAAGGGCATCCAGGAGAAAAGAGAACAGAAGTGCATCCAGAGAGATGAGAGGACAAAGGGGCATCCAGAGAAGAGAGAACAGAAGGGAAAACAGAAAGATAAGAGAATAGGAGACAATCCAGAAAGAGGAGAGAACAGAAGCCCATCCAGAGAGAGAACACAGAAGATCATCTAGAGAGAGCAGAACACAGAAGGAAATCTTGAGAAAGGAGAAGACAGAAGGGCATCTAGATAGAGGAGAGAACAGAAGGGCATCCAGAGAACAAGAAGACAGAAGTGAATCCACAGAGAGGAGAGAACAGAAGGGCATATGGAGAGTGGAGAGAAAAGAAGGGCATCGGGAGAGAGGAGAAGACAGAAGGTCATCCAGAGAGAGGAGAAGAAAAATAGGGAATCCAGAGAGATTAGAGAACAGAAGTGCATCCAGAGAGAGGAGAAGACAGAAGGGCATCCAGAGAGAGGAGAGAATAGAATGGCATTCAGAGAGAAATGAAGACAGAAGAGAATCCAGAGAAAAGAGAGAACAGAAGGGCATCCAGAGAGAGGAGAAGACAGAAGGGCATCCAGAGAGAGGAGAGGACAGAAGGACATCCCATGAGAAGAGAGAACAGAAACTCATCCAGAGAGATGAGAGAACATTAGAGAGTCCAGAAAGAGGAGAGAACAAAAGCCCTTCCATAGAGAGCAGAAGACTGAAGGACATCCGGAGAGAGAAGAGGACTGAAGGGCATCCAGAGAGAGGAGAAGACAGAATCACATCCACAGAGAGGGGAGAACAGAAAGTCATTCAGAGAGCAGAGAAAACAGAAGGGCATCCAGGGAGTGTAGAGAATAGAACAGTATCCAGAGAGCTCAGAAGACAGAAGAACATCCAGAGAGAAGAGAGAACATAAGGGCATCGAGAGGGAATAGAGGACAGAAGGGCATGAAGAGAGAGCAGAGAACAAAAGGGTATCCAGAAAGAGAGGAAGACAGAAAGGCATCAGACTATATTAGAAGACAGATGGGCATCCTGAGAGAGGAGTAGGCAGTCAGGCATCCACAGAAAAGAGTAAAAAAGGCCATACAGAGAGAGGAGAAGTCAGAAGGGCATCTAGATAGAGGAGAGAACAGAAGGGCATCTACAGAGAGGAGAGAACAGAAGGGCTTCCAGAGAGAGGAGAGAACAGAAGGGCATCCGGAAAGTGGAGAATAGAGAAGGAATCTAGATGGAGAAGAGGACAGAAGGCATCCTGAGAGAGGAGAGGACTAAAGGGCATCCAGGGAGAGACGAGAATAGAAGCCCATCCAGAGAGATGAGAGGACAAAAGGGCATCCAGAGAGAGGAGAGAACAGAAGGGAAAACAGAGAAAGGCGAAGACAGAAGGGCATCGAGAGAGAGGAGAAGAAGTACATCCGGAGAGAAGAGAGAACAGAAGTGCATCCAGAGAGATGAGAGAACAGGACAGAATCCAGAAAGAGGAGAGAACGGAAGCCCATTCAGAGAGAGCAGAAGACTGAAGGATATCCAGAGAGTGAAGAGGACAGAATGGCATCCTGAGAGAGGAGAGGACAGAATGGCATCCAGTGAGAGCAGAGAACAGAAGGGCATCTAGAGAGAAGAGAATACAAAAAAATCTCCAGAGTGAGGAGAAAATTGTCAGACATCCAGAGATAGGAGAAGACAGAAAGACATCCAGGGAGTGGAGAGAATAGAACTGTATCCATAGATCAGAGAAGACAGAAGAACATCCCGAGAGAGGAGAGAACTTAAGAGCATCCAGAGAGAATAGAGGACAGAAGGGCATGTAGAGAGATCAGAGAATAAAAGGGTATCCAGAAAGAGAAGAAAGAAGGGCATCAGGACATAGGAGAAGAATGAAGGGCATCCAGAGAGAGGAGAGGACAGAAAGGCCTCCAGAGAGAAGAGAGAAAAGAAGGGCATCCAGAGAGAGGAGAGAACATAAGCGCATCCAGATAGATGAGAGAACAGGAGGGAATCCAGAAAGAGGAGAGAACAGAAGCCCATCCAGAGAAAGCAGATGAGTGATGGACATCCAGAGAGAGAAGAGGACAGAAGGGCATCCAGAGAGATGAGAAGACAGAAGGGCATCCGGAGAGAGCATAACACAGAAGGGCATCTACAGAAAGGAAAAGACAGAAGGACATCTAGGTAGAGGAGAGAACAGAAGGGCATCCAGAGTAGGAGAAGACAGAAGTGAATCCAGAGAGAGAAGAGAACAGAAGGGCATCAGGAGATAGGAGAATACAGAAGGTAATCCAGAGAGAGGAGAAGAAAAATATGGAATCCAGAGAGATTAGAGTACAGAAGGGCATCCAATAGAAAGGAGAAGACAGAAGGGCATCCCGAGAGAGGAGAGAACAAAGGGCATCCAGAGAAAGGAGAAGACAGAAGGACATCCAGAGATAGGAGAGGACAGAAGGACATCCCGTGAGAAGAGAGAACAGAAATTCATCCAGAGAGATGAGAGAACATTAGAGAGTTCAGAAAGAGGAGGTAAAAGAAGCCCATCCAAAGAGAGCAGAAGATGGAAGGACATCCAGAGAGAGAACAGGACTGAATGGCATCCGGAGAGAGAAGAAGATAGAAGGGCATCCAGAGAGGAGAGAAGACAGAAGGATATCCAGAGTGAGGAGAAAATTGTCGGGCATCCAGAGAGAGGAGAAGACAGAAGGGCATCGGGAGAGATGAGAGAACAGAAGGGAATGGGGAGAGAGGAGAAGACAGAAGGTCATCCAGAGAGAGGAGAGCACAGAAGGTCATCCAGAGAGATGAGAGAACAGAGAGGCATCCAGAGAGAATAGAGGACAGAAGGGCATCCAGAGAGAAAAGAGGACAGAAGGGCATCCAGGAGAAGAGAGGACGGAAGGGCATCCAGAGAGAGGAGAGAACAAAAGGGTATCCAGAGAGATGAGAGGACAGAATGGATCCAGAGAGAGGAGAGAACAGAAAGCCATCCAGAGAAAGGAGAAGACAGAAGGGCATCATGGAGAGGAGAGGTCAGATGGGACTCCAGAGAGAGGAGAGAACATAAGGGCATTCAGAGAGAGGAGAAGACAGAATCACATCCACAGAGAGGGGAGAACAGAAAGTCATTCAGAGAACAGAGAAAACAGAAGGGCATCCAGGGAGTGTAGAGAATAGAACAGTATCCAGAGAGCTCAGAAGACAGAAGAATACCCAGAGAGAAGAGAGAACATAAGGGCATCCAGAGAGAATAGAGGACAGAAGGGCATGAAGAGAGAGCAGAGAACAGAAGGGTATCCAGAAAGAGAGAAAGACAGAAGGGAAGCAGAAGATAGGAGAAGACAGAAGGGCATCCAGAGAGAGGAGAGGGCAGAAGGACATCCACAGAAAAGAGTAAAGAAGGCCATACAGAGAGAGAGGAGAAGTCAGAATTGCATCTAGATAGAGGAGAGAACAGAAGAGCATCTACAGAGAGGAGAGAACAGAAGGGCTTCCAGAGAGAGGAAAGAACAGAAGGGAATCCAGAAAGTGGAGAAGAAAGAAGGAGTCTAAATGGAAAAGAGGACAGACCGGCATCCTTAGAAAGGAGAGTACAGAAGGGCATCCAGGGAGATAAAGAGAACAGAAGAACATCCAGAGAGATGAGAGGACAAAACGGCATTCAGAGAGAGGAGAGAACAGAAGGGAAAATAGAGAAATGGGAAGATAGAAGGTCATCCAGAGAGAGGAGAAGACAGAAGGACATCCCGAAAAAAGAGAGAACCAAAGCACATCCAGAGAGATGAGAGAACAAGACAGAATCCAGAAAGAGGAGAGAACAGAAGCCCATCCAGAGAGAGCAGAAGACTTAAGGACATCCAGAGAGTGAAGAGGACTGAAGGGCATCCGGAGAGAGGAGAAGACAGAAGGGCATCCTGAGAGAGGAGAGGACAGAATGGCATCCACTGAGAGGGGAGAACCGAAGGGCATCTAGAGAGAAGAGAAGACGAAAGGATCTCCAGAGTGAGGAGAAAATTGACGGGCATCCAGAGATAGGAGAAGACAGAAGGACATCCAAGGAGAGTAGAGAATAGAACGGTATCCATAGATCAGAGAAGACAGAAGAACATCCAGAGAGAGGAGAAAACTTAAGGGCATCCAGAGAGAATAGAGGACAGAAGGGCATGTATAGAGAGCAGAGAATAGAAGGGTATGCGGAAAAAGGAGAATACAGAAGGGCATTGGCTATAGGATAAGAAAGAATGGCATCCAGAGAGAGGCGAGGACAGAATGGCCTCCTGAGAGAAAAGATTAAAGAAGGGCATCCAGAGAGAGAAGAGAACAGAAGTGCATCCAGATAGATGAGAGAACAGGAGGGAATCCCGAAAGAGGAGAGAACAGAAGCCCATCCTGAGAGAGCAGAAGAATGAAGGACATCCAGAGAGAGAAGAGGACTGAAGGGCATCCAGAGAGAGGAGAAGACAGAAGGGCATCTGGAGAGAGCAGAACACAGAAGGGCATCTAGAGAAAGGAGTAGACAGAAGGGCATCTAGATAGAGGAGAGAACAGAAGATCATCCAGAGAGAGGAGAGAGCAGAAGGGCATCCAGAGAGAGGAGAAAACAGAAGGGCATCCAGAGAGAGGAGAGAACATAAGGGCATCCAGAGAAAGGAGAATACATTGGGGAAGCCAGAGAGACGAGAGAACAGAAGGGCATAGTGAGAGAGTAGAGCACAGAAGGGCATCCAGAGAGACAAGAGAACAGAAATGCATCCAGAGAGAATAGAGAACAGAAGGTCATCTAGAGAGAGGAGAGAAGAGAAGGGAATCCAGAGAGAGGAGAGAACAGAACGGCATCCAAAGAATGGAGAAGACAAAAGGGCATCTAGAGAGAGGAGAGTACGGAAGGGATCCAAAGAGAGGAGAGAACAGAAAGGCATCCAGAGAGAGGAAAATACAGAAGGGCATCTAGAGAGAGGAGAGATCAAAAGGGCATCCAGTCAGGTCTGCGGCTCCGTTTAGTCAGCCATCAGGTCTGCGGCTTACATCTCCCCATTTTTTGTTTTATTGCAAACCCTGAGTCATAGACCCGGTACATGATAGTTGCCCTATGAGTGTAGTTGTACAGTGAGGGAAAGCAGAAGTCTGACCCCTTGTGCAAGATGAGATATTGTAGTGGGTTTACTTCCCATAAGCATCTCGATGCCTTTTGAGGGGGAAAGGGAGCCTCTGCCCTGTGGCGCCACCAGGAAAGGAGGTTTTTGGTATCAAACCTTTGTGCAATCAGTCATACTTTCGGGAAATCTATCCATACTCGTGGAACATTTCCTGTCAAGTACCCACTCGCAAACACCTCAAACTGACAGTAGAGAACTCCTAAAAGGAGTTCATATTTCCTGCAGGGTTGCTAGGCAAACATGGGGAGGTTCACCATTCTCGATGGCGGCCAAGACTTGGTAGACTACGGATTTGTGCCTGGCATGGTCTCTCTTTAGTTTGCATAGAAGCCACATGCAAAAGACACAACTGGCCAACACCATGGCTCCCCAAACCAGGACTCCCGCCCACTCTTTAAGATGAAACAGCTCCAGCAATCCACGCAGCAAGTCCGCTGGTGAGACTAGAGTCTAAGCGAGTGGAGTTCACTGTCACAACGGCTATCTGCAACCGCCTCATCAAACTTTCAAAATCCGCTGACCAATTACCTGTCAAAAAACTAGAGAGCTGATGAGACAGATTAGTAGCTTGAGTATAGTTTTGATATTGAACAGCAGTAATACACAATGCAGCATATTTCCATTCACATCCAATTTGTCCCACCTGCCACAGTGCATCCACCTGCTCTTGGACAAGGTCAATTATTTGACTGAGTCCTCCTTTTAGTTGGACATTTAAGGATGCTTGTAACTCAAGGGCAGCAACTGTATTGGTGGATGTCATTAAGGACTGTGGCAGCTTGTACTATGTGACTCATTGCCACAACAGCAATGGGAAACTTCCAATGGAGATTATATAGCTTGTGGAAGTGAGGACAACTCTCTTTACCTGCTCCCCAAACCATTCCCTCAGAGAATCAACTCAGAATGAAAAGCAAGTAGCTATCAACAAGGTGGAGGTGCCACTGCTAACCCTGCAGCCACTGCGCCCTCACCACAGCTCTCAAGTGAGATTGAGCGCCTCATGAGTCAGGGCTATTCCTACCAGGACATTCAGAAAGCTTTGGTCATTGCCCACAACATTGAGATGGCCAAAAACATCCTCCGGGAATTTGTTTCTATTTCTTCTCCTGCCCATGTAGCCACTTAGCATATCTCTCCCTGCCATGGCTTCAGAGGACCCATGAGCCAAGCTCTTACTCAAGGAGCACCTAGGAAAGCAGTGGCTTCTTTTGGGATGTCACAATGAGGTCCTGCCTTTTCTGTGGGGTTTTATTAAATGGTAACCTACCCCAGGAACAGCACTGAAAGCAGTAGAAGTGCTGTCCTGTGGCCCTAGTTAAGGACTTAAGACTTTGCTAACAGTTAAGAGTGTGTTAGACAAAGACTGGAAAGAAGATGACATGAATGAATTTGTCAGTGCTGTGTGTTGGTGGGCACTGTCAGACGGGGAGTCCAATGTGCTGATTGCTGCTAACAGCCAGGGTACAATTAAGGTACAGCTGTGCAGAGATGCAAACTTGTGAATGTAACCATTTTCCTCCCCTCCAGAGAACTACAGGCTGCTGCCAGCCTTCCCCATTTCAGATGTTCCCTGATTCCTACACATGAGGCTGTCAGGCTTCCTGTCAGCTACAGCTAGCCCCTGGCCTTCTCCCACTGTTTACAGATGTATGTTCTCTTGGGGTGTGTCCATAGCCAAATCCCCCTTTTGTTTTAAAAACATTCTTTAAGAGTAGTGTTGGAAGCAATCAGTCTATCCCCAGTATGTCTATCAGTGCCAGCAGCTAAATCAGCAGTGTTAATAGTCTTCCAGATGCATGGGATAGCAAGAGTAAGCTAGACATGATGAACGAACACCGCCTCAGATTAGATAAAGATCCTGAAACTCAGAGTAACAATTTTGTTGCAGAAATGGAGAAACTTATTAAGAAACACCAAGCTGCTATGGAAAAAGAGGCTAAGGTGATGGTTAATGAGAAAAAAAATTTTATACCCCATGAGATCTGCCCCCAATCATTACAAAGGGTGACAGATCTGTGCAGCTACCTTTCACTCCACAAAGCAACCACACATCAAAATGATTAGCAGGCATAGCTATCCTGCAGAGTAAAATTAAGGCCAGCATAGGTGGCATAAAAACTTGTACCAATATCTGGTGAAAGGTAAAAAATTTCTTTTTTGTTTTATGCTAATAAGTATGATGCTCCGCAGCAGAGTGACCAATTACATTAAGTTGTTCTCTCGGGTCACTGTCTTTTGAAATACCCAGGTTTCCCGCAAGTAAATCATGCTTTGGTTCTCTCTATTCCTCTTGCAGCTTGTAGAATCGCAGCTGCTAATCCTGCATTGGACAAAGGGGCTCCTATTTCCCTGCATGCCTTCATCCATGCCTGCAATCCTTTAGCCTTCCATGGAGTGATAGCATTCCTACATTCCTTCGTACACTGCTCATAGATAAGCTGTTCTATCAATGGCATGGCTGTATCTGGGTCGCCAAAAATCCTCTCTGCTGCCTCTATCATTCTTGCTACAAAGTCAGAAAATGGCTCTGTGTGCCCCTGGATGACCTTTGTTAGGTTTCCTGATACCTCTCCTTTGTCGGGCAGGGACATCCATGCCTTTATGGCCATGGCATTAATCTGGCTGTAAACTGGTATGGGATAACCTGTCTGATTTGCAGCCCATTGACCCTGACGCATTAACATGTCAAAGGACCATGCATCTTGGCCATCAATTTGGTTGGCCCAAGCCTGGCTTTGAGTGTACTCGATATACAGGGCCTTCCAGTTCAAATACTGACCCATAGTTAAGCAGGCTTTAACTGTGCTCATCCAATCGGATGGGGTCATAGCACGCAAGCTTAATCTTTCTAACAATGCTTGAGTAAAAGATGAATTAATCCCATATGCCTGTACGGACTCAGCCAAGGCCTTTAGTTGCTTAAACTCTAAAGGCTCATAAAATTTCTGCCGATTATCATCCTCAAAAACAGGAAAGGCCCTCGATGTCTCCTTCTACATCTGAGGACAAAAAGAAGATCCCTTTTCCAATGGTGGGTCCTGTGGAACTTCCACATGAGGCGGCGTTCCTGCAGGTGATGCAATAGGTGCCACCCAGGGTGGCAGCTTAAGCCCACTCCCATCTGTTCTCCCCTCTTCCTGTTTCTTTCTTGAAAGAGTCATTGATTTCATTTTGTCTAGGAACTCTTTCAGCTCCTCCTCCATTTTGTCTAACTTATCCTCTTGCTGTTTATCCTTGGCCTTACTGATGTTTCCCCATCAAGATCATATCTTTTTTGTACATACTTAGCGGCTCCCCTTTCGAGCTCCCCTTCTTCCTCAGAAGCTAACCCCGACTCATCTGAAGTCTCTAATTCTTTCAAAGAGGGGTAAATCCCTGTGGATCCCTCTTCCCTTTTCTCCTTTTTATCCTTTTCAGGCCGTTTAGGCCTATCTTTGGCTCTGCTAGCTTTTCCCTTTTCTTTATCTTTGTACCCCTTATCCTCTTTTTTCTCTTTAAAGGACCTTTCCTCTTCTGACATGCTCTCCTGATACTCTTGAAGCAATTTCTGTCCTGCTTTCACACCCTCAACACATCTTTTATCCTCCAAGTAGGTGCATATTATGCGCCAAAGAGGCCTCACCCCAGGTTTCACTGACTTTTCCTCAGCCTACATATCAAGTTCTTGACCCAATTTCTCCCATGAGCCAATGTTTAGAGACCATGTGAACGTGAACCATGGGGCTACTCGATCTATTTCACGTAGAAAGCCCTCTAGGACTTTTCTTTTTATATCAAGGTGTCATTGCTCAAGGAGCTCTTGCAGCACGCTCAACAATTGGCTGGATTGAGTATTCCCCATGTTACTCAGCTACGTGAGGTTTACACACGGGTGGACAGGCGGAGTTGTCTAGCCCTGTCTGTCTTAATCAAACATTGGGCTTATATTGTCCAGTTCCCTCAGGAACTTTCCCTTGGGCAAATTGCCGCTAGACTGCGGACTTCTGAACTGCCTCTTTTCCAAGGTCTTCTGAGGTCTCTCTTTACCAAGGTCTTCTGAGGTGCCTCTTTACTGAGGTCTTCTGTGGTGCCTCTTTACCGAGGTCTTCTGAATCCGGATTTTTGAATCCTCTCTTTCTGACGACCTTTTCTTATTATCCCATTTGACCTAGGAACTTACTGGTACCGCCCATTCTCAGGGTGAAGAGTTCTGAATCCGAGAGAATTTCTCCTCGGGTCCCCCGTGCTCAGTTTCTTCTTCTTTCTTAGGTCCTCTGTCCCGGGTTTCTTCTTTTTTTCTTTCTTCATTTCTTCTTTCTTTGTTTCTTCTTTCTTCTTTTCTTCTTTCTTTTTTCTTCTTTCTTCTTTTCTTTTTTCTTCGTTCCTGGGATTTGGCAATACTTTGTCACGCCCCGCTTGTCCAGCAAGGAAGACGCAACAAACCGGATCCTTCTCAACAGCCTTTATTGTGGAACTGCTCTTTTAGATTTCTTGGGAGAGACTTCTAATGCCCAGAATGGGCTGTTTATATACCCTCAGCCCTGGGTGGGGCTGAGAGAACAGAAAGCCATCCAGAGAGAGGAGAGGACAGAAGGACATCCATGAAGAAGAGAGTTTAGAAGGGCATCCCGAGTGAGGAGAGAACAAAGGGCATCCAGAGAGAGGAGAATACAGAAGGGCATCCAGAGAGAGGAGAGGACACAAGGGCATCCAAAGAGAGGAGAGCAAAGAAGGTCATCCAGAGAGACAAGAGAACAGAAAGGCATCCAGAGATAATAGAGGACAGAAGGGCATCTAGAGAGAGGAGAGAAGAGAAGGGCATCCAGAGAGACAAGAAGACTAATAGGGAATCCAGAGAGACGAGAGGACAAAATTGCATCCAGAGAGAGGAGAGTGAAGAAATGCATCCAGAGAGAGGAGAGGACAGAAGGGCATCCAGAGAGAGGTGAGTATACAAGGGAATCCAGAGAGAGTAGAGTGGAGAAGGGCATTCAGAGATAGGAGAAAACAGAAGGTCGTACAGAGAGAGGAGAGAACAGAAGGGCATCCATAAATAGGAGAAGAGAGGAGGCATCCAGATGGAGAAGAGGACCGACGGGCATCCTGAGAGAGGAGAGGACAACAGGGCATTCAGGGAAAGAAGAGAACAGAAGGGCATCCAGAGAGAGGAGAAGACAGAAGGGCATCAGGAAATGGAAGAAGACAGAAGGGCATTCAGAGAGAGGAGGAGACAGAATTTCCTCCAAAGAGAAATCAGAGTAGAAGGGTATCCAGAGAGAGGAGAGGAAAGAAGGGCATCCACATAATAGAGGCCAGAAGGTCATCTAGAGAGACGAGTGAAGAGAAGGGCATCCAGAGAGAATAGAAGACAATAAGGGAATCCAGAGAGAGGAAAGAACAGGAGGGCAACCAGAGAGAGGAGAGGACATAAGGGCATCTAGAGAGAGGAGAAAAGAGAAGGGCATCCAGAGAGAGGAGGAGACAGAATTTCCACCAGAGAGAAGACAGAGCAGAAGGGCATCCAGAGAGAGGAGAGGAAAGAAGGTCATCCTCATAAAATAGTAAAGAAGGTCATAGAGAGAGAGAAGATGACAGAAGGGCATCTAGATAGAGGAGAGAAAATAAGGGCATCCAGAAAAAAAAGAGAACAGAAGGGCATCCAGAGAGAATAGAGGACAGAAGGGCATCTAGAGAGAGGAGAGAAGAGAAGGGCATCCAGAGAGAGGAGAGGACAGAAGGGCATCCAGAGAGAGGAGAGTACAGAAGGGATCCAGAGAGAGAAGAGAACAGAAAGCCATCCAGAGAGAGAAGAAGACAGAAGGGCATCTGGAGAGAGGAGAGAACAGAAGGGCATACATAGACAGAAGAGATCAGAAGAGCATCCATTGAGAGGAGAGTTCAGAAGGGCATCCTGAAAGAGGAGAAGTCAGAAACGCATCCACAGACAGGAGAGAACTGAAGGGCATGCAGAGAGCGGAGAAGACAGAAGGACATCCAAAGATAGGAGAGAACATAAGGGCATCCGGAGAGATGAGAGGACAGAAGGGCATGTAGAGAAATGAGAGAACCAAAGGGCATCCCGAGAGGAGAGATAACAGAAGCACATCCAGAGAGATGAGAGAACAGGAAAGAATCCAGAAACAGGAGAGAACAAAAGCCCACCCAGAGAGAGCATAAGATTGAAGGACATCCAGAGAGAGAAGAGGAGAGAAGGGCATCCAGAGAGAGGAGAGGACAGAATGGTATCCAGTGAGACGAGAGAATAGAAGGCCATCTAGAGAGAGGAGAAGACAGAAGGGTATCCAGAGTGAGGAAAAATTGTCGGGCATCCAGAGAGAGGAGAAAACAGAAGGGCATCTGGAGAGACACGAAAAAAGAAGGGCATAGGAAGAAAGGAGAAGACAGAAGGTCATCCAGAGAGAGGAGAGGACAGAAGGGCATCCAAAGAGAGGAGAGCACAGAAGGGCATCCAGAGAGACAAGAGAACAGAAAGGCATCTAGAGATAATAGAGGACAGAAGGGCATCTAGAGAGAGGAGAGAAGAGAAGGGCATCCAGAAAGAGGATAAGACAAATAGCGAATCCAGAGAGACGAGAGGACAAAATTGCATCAAGAGAGAGGAGAGTGAAGAAGGCCATCCAGAGCGAGGAAAGGACAGAAGGGCATCCAGAGAGAGGAGAGTGAAGAAAGGCATCCAGGAAGACTAAAGGACAGAAGGGCACCCAGATGGGACAGAATACAGAAGGGAATCCAGAGAGAGGAGAGAACAGAAGGGCATCCAGAGCGAAGAGGACACAAGGGCATCCAGAGAGAGGAGAGAACAAAAGGGTATTCAGGGAGAGGATAGAACTGAATAGTACCCAGAGAGTGGAGAGGAGAAAATGGCATCCAGAGAGAGGAGAGAATAAAACGGCAACCAGAGAAAGGAGAAGACAGAAGGGCATCAAGAGAGAGGAGAGGACAGAAGGAAATCCTGAGAGAAAAGATAACAGCATCGCATCCAGAGAGATGAGAGAACAGGAGAGAATCCAGAAAAAGGAGAGAACAGAAGCCTATCCAGAGAGAGCAGAAGGCTGAATGACATCCAGAGAGAGAAGAGGACAGAAGGTCATCCAGAGAGAGGAGAGAACAGAAGGGCATCCAGAGAGAATTGAGGACAGAATGGCATCCAGTTAGACAAGAGAACAGAAGGGCATCCAGAGAGAGCAGAAGTTGGAATGATATCCAGAGTGAGGACAAAATAGTCGGGGATCCAGAGAGAGGAGAAAACAGAAGGGCATTGGTAGAGAAGAGAGAAAAGACGGGCATAGGGAGAAAGGAGAAGACTGAAGAGCATCCAGAGAGCGGAGAGAATAAAAAGGCATCCAGAGAGAATAGAGGACAAAAGGGCATCTAGAGAGAGGAGAGAAGAGAAGGGCATCCAGAGATAGGAGAGGACAGAAGGGCTTCCAGTGAGAGGAGAGTGAAGAAGGGCATCCAGAGATAGCAGAGGACAGAAGGGATCCAGAGAGAGGAGAGAACAGAAAGCCATCCAGAGAGAGGAGAAGACATAAGGGTATCCATGGAGAGAAGACTTCAGAAGGGCATCCAGAGAGAGGAGAGAACAGAAGGGCATTCAGAGAGGAGAAGACAGAAACACATCCAAGAAGAGAAGAGAACATAAGGGCATTCAGAGAGCAGAGAAGGTAGAAGGTCATCCAGAGAGAGTAGAGAATAGAATGGTATCCAGAGAGCGGACAAGACAGAAGAACATCCAGAGAAAGTAGAGAACAAAATGGCATCCTGAAAGAATAGAGGGCAAAAGGGCATGAAGAGAGAGCAGAGAACAGAAGAGTATCCAGAAAGAGGAGAAGACAGAAGGGCATCTGGAAATAGGAGAAGCCAGAAGGGCTTCCCGAGAGAGGAGAGGACAGAATGGCCTCCAGAGAGAAGAGATAGCAGAAGGGCATCAAGAGAGAGGAGAGGGCAGAGGGGTATCCACAGAAAGGAGTAAAGAAGGCCATACAGAGAGAGGAGAAGACAGAAAGGCATCTAGAGAGAGGAAAGAACAGAAGGGCATCTAGAGAGAGGAAAGAACAGAAGTGCATACAGAGAGTGGAGTAGACAGAAGGGATTCCAGAGAGAGGAGAGAACAGAAGGGCATCCGGAAAGAGGAGAAGAGAGAAGGCATCTAGATCTAGAAGAGGAAGAAGGGGAACTGGAGAGAGTTGAGGACAGAAGTGCATCCAGAGAGAGGAGAGTGAAGAGGGGCATCCAGAGAGAGAAGAGGACAGAAGGGATCCAGAGAGAGGAGAGAACAGAAAGCCATCCAGAGAGAGGAGAAGTCAGAAGGGCATCCATGGAGAGAGGAGGTGAGAAGGACATCCAGAGAGAGGAGAGAACAGAGAGGCATCCAGAGATAATAGAGGACAGAAGGGCATCCAGAGAGAGAAGAGTGAAAAAGGGCATCCAGAGAGAGGAGAAGACAGAAGGGCATCCATGGTGAGAAGAGTTCAGAAGGGCATTCAGAGAGAGCAGAGAACAGAAGGGCATCCAGAGAGAGAAGAGGACAGAAGGGCATCCATAGAGCAGAAAGAAGAGATCCAGAGAGAGGAGAGAACAGGAGAGAATTTAGAAAGAGGAGAGAACAGATGCCCATCCAGAGAGAGCAGAAGACTGAAGGACATCTAGAGAGAGAAGAGGACAGAAGGGCATCCAAAGGGAGGAGAGGACAGAAGGGCATTGAGTGAGATGAGAGAACAGAAGGGCATCTAGAGAGAGGAGAAGACAGAAGAGCATCCGGAGAGAGGAGAGTGCAGAAGGGCATCCAGAGAGAGGTATAGACACTATGGCATCCAGAGGGAGGAGAGAACAGAAGGGCATCCAGAGATAGGAGACAGCTGATGGGCATCCAGAGAGAGGAGAAGCCAGAAGGGCATCCGGAGAGAGGAGAGAACAGAAAAACATCCAGAGAAAGGAGCAGACAGAAGGGAAGACAGAGAGAGGAAAGTACAGAAGGGCATAGGGAGAGAAGAGAAGACAGAAGGGCATCAAGAGAGAGGGGGGACAGAAGGGCATATATAGAGATGAGAGCACAAACAAGCATCCAGAGAGATGAGTGAACAGAGAGGCATCCAGATAGAATAGAGGACAGAAGGCCTCTAGAGAGAGGAGAGAAGAGAATGGCACCCAGCCAGAGGAGAATTCAAAAAGGGAATCCTGATGGAGGAGAGAACAGAAGGTCATCCAGAGAGAATTGAAGACAGAAGGGCATCCAGAGAGAGGTGAAAACAGAAGGGAATCCAGAGAGAGGAAAAGACAGAAAGGCATCTAGAGAATGTAGAGGATAGAAGAGCCACTGGATAGAGGAGAGATCAGAAGAGCATCCAGAAAGAGGAGAGAACAGAAGGGCATCCAGAGAGAATAGAGGACAGAAGGGAATCTAGAGCGAGGAGAGAAGAGAAGGGCATCCAGAGAGACGAGAGAAAAGAAGGGCATCGAAAGAAAGGAGAAGACAGAAGGTCTTCCAGAGAGAGGAGAGGACAGAAGGGCATCCAAAGAGAAGAGAGCACAGAAGGGCATCCACAGAGACAAGAGAACAGAAAGGCATTTAGAGAGACTAGAGGACTGAAGGTCATCTAGAGAGAGAAGAAAAGAGAAGGGCATCCAGAGAGAGGAGAAGACAAAAAGGGAATCCAGAGAGAGAAGAGAACAGAAGGGCATCCAGAGAAAGGAGAAGACAGAAGGGCATCCAGAGCGAGGAGAGGACAGAAGGGCATCCAGAGAGAGGAGAATGAAGAAGGGCATACAGCGAGACTAGAGGAAAGAAGGGCACCCAGAGGGGAGAGAATGCAGAAGGGAATCCAGAGAGAGGAGAGAACAGAAGGGCATCCAGAGAGAGGAGAAAACAAAAGGGCATCCAGAGAGAGGAGAGAATATAATGGCAACCAGAGAAAAACGAAGACAGAAGGGCATCAAGAGAGAGGAGAGAATAGAATGGCAACCAGAGAAAAAAGAAGACAGAAGGGCATCAAGAGAGGGGAGAGGACAGAAGAACATCCCGAGATAAAAGATAACAGCAGTGCATCCAGAGAGATGAGAGAACAGGAGAGAATCCAGAAAAAGGAGAGAACAGAAGCCTATCCAGAGAGAGCAGAAGACTGAAGGACATCTAGAGAGAGAAGAGGACAGAAGATCATCCAGAGAGAGGAGAGGACAGAAGGGCATTCCAGAGAGAGAGTTGAGGACAGAATGGCATTCAGTTAGACGAGAGAACATAAGGGCATCTAGAGAGAGCAGAAGTTAGAAGGGTATCCAGAGTGAGGAGAAAATAGTTGGGCATCCAGAGAGAGGAGAAAACAGAAGGGCATTGGGAGAGAAGAGAGAAAAGTAGGGCATACGGAGAAAGGAGAAGACAGAAGAGCATCCAGAGAGAGGAGATAATATAAAGGCATCCAGAGAGAATAGAGGATAGAAGAGTATCTAGAGAGGGGAGAGAAGAGAAGGCTATCCAGAGTGAGGTGAAGACAAATAGGGAATGCAGAGAGAGGAGAGAAAATAAGGGCATCCAGAGATAGGAGAGGACAGAATGGCTTCCAGTGAGAGGAGAGTGAAGAAGGGCTTCCAGAGAGAGGAGAGG
Source organism: Arvicanthis niloticus (assembly GCF_011762505.2). Taxonomy (NCBI): domain Eukaryota; kingdom Metazoa; phylum Chordata; class Mammalia; order Rodentia; family Muridae; genus Arvicanthis; species Arvicanthis niloticus. Next base: position 16,338 of record NW_023046071.1, on the reverse strand, counting down.
ACTGAAGCGCATCCAGAGATAGGTGAGAACATAAGGGCATCCAGAGAGAGGAGAGTGAAAATGGGCATCCAGAGAGAGGAGAGGACAGAAGGGATCCAGAAAGAGGAGAGAACAGAAAGCTATCCAGAGAGAGAAGACAGAAGGGCATTCATGGAGTGAAGAGTTAAGAAGGGCATTCAGAGAGAGGAGAGAACAGAAGGGCATTCAGGAGAGAAGAGAACATAAGGGCATCCAGAGATGAGAAGAGGACAGAAGGGCATCCAGAGAGAGGAAAGAAGGGATCCAGAGAGAGGAGAGAACAGGAGAGAATCCAGAAAGAGTAGAGAACAGAAGCCCATCCAGAGAGAGCAGAAGACTGAAGGACATCCAGAGAGAGAAGAGGACAGAAGGGCATCCAAAAAGAGGAGAGTAGAGAAGGGCATCCAGTGAGATGAGAGAACAGAAGGGCATCTACAGAGAGAAGAAGACAGAAGGGTATGCAGAATGAGGAGAAAATTTTCGGACATCCAGAGAGAGGGGAAAACAGAAGGGCATTGGGAGAGAAGAGAGAAAATAAGGGCATAGGGAATAAGGAGAAGACAGAAGGGCATCCAGAGAGAGGAGAGGGCAGAGGGGCATCCAAAGAGAAGAGAGCACATAAAGGCATCCAGAGAGACAAGAGAACAGAAAGGCATCCAGAGAGAATAGAGGACAGAAGGGCATCTTAGAGAGGAGAGAAGAGAAGGGCATCCAGAGAGAGGAGAAGAAAAAAAGGTAATCCATAGAGAGGAGAGAACAGAAGGGCAACCAGAGAGAGGAGAGGACAGAAGGGCATCCAGAGAGAGGTGAGGACACAAGGGAATCCAGAGAGAGTAGAGTGGAGAAAAGCATTCAGAGAGAGGAGAAAATAGAAGGTCGTACAGAGAGAGGAGAGAACAGAAGGGCATCTGTAAATAGGAGAAGAGAGGAGGCCTCCAGAAGGAGAAGAGGACCCGACAGGCATCTTGTGAGAGGAGAGAACAGTAGGGCATTCAGGGAGAGAGGAGAACAGAAGGGCATCCAGAGAGAGGAGAGGACAGAAGAGTATTTAGAGAGAGCAGAGAAGATAAGGGCATCCAGAAAGAGGAGAAGACAGGACGGCTTCAGGAAATAAGAGAAGACAGAAGGGCATCCAGAGAGAGGACAGGACAGAAGGACATCCACTGAGATGAGAAAACAGAAGGGCATCTACAGAGAGGAGAAGACAGAAGGGTATCCAGAGTAAGGAGAAAATTTTCGGGCATCCAGAGAGAGGAGAAAACAGAAGGGCATCGGGAGAGAAGAGAGAAAATAAGGGCATAAGGAGAAAGAAGACAGAAGGGCATCCAGAGAGAGGAGAGGACAGAGGGGCATCCAAAGAGAGGAGAGCACAGAAGGGCATCCAGAAAGAGGACAAGACAGAAAGGCATCAGTAGAGAGGAGAGAACAGAAGGGTATCTGGAGAAAGGAGAAGACAGAAGGGCACCCAGAGAGAGCATAGGACAGAGGAGCATCTAGAGAGAGGAGACCACAGAAAAGTATCCAGAGAGATGAGTGAACAGAGAGGCATCCAGACAGAATAGAGGTCAGAAGGGCATCTAGAGAGAGGAGAGAACAGAACGGCATCCAGCGAGAGGAGACGACAAATAGGGAATCCAGATAGAGGAGAGAACATAAGGGCATCCAGAGTGAAGAGAATACAGAAGGGCATACAGAGAGAGGTGAAGACAGAACAGCATCCAGATGGAGGAGAGCAAAGAAGGGATTCTAGAGAGAGGAAAGAAGGTATCCAGAGAGAGGAGAGAACAGGAGAGAATCCAGAAAGAGGAGAGAACAGAAGCCCATCCAGAGAGAGCAGAAGACTGAAGGACATCCAGAGAGAGAAGAGGACAGAAGGGCATCCAAAGAGAAGAGAGGACAGAAGAGTATGTATAGAGAGCAGAGAACAGAAGGGCATCCAGAAAGAGAAGAAGACAGAAGGGCATCAGGAGATAGGAGAAGACAGAAGGGCATCCAGAGAGAGGAGAAGACAGAAGAGCATCCAGACAGAGGAGAGCAAAGAAAGGCATCCAGAGAAAGGAAAGAAGGAATCCAGAGAGAGGAGAGAACAGGAGAGAATCCACAATGAGGAGAGAACAGAAGCCCATCCAGAAAGAGCAGAAGACTAAAGGACATCCAGAGAGAGAAGAGGACAGAAAGGCATCCAAAGAGAGAGACGACAGAAGGACATCCAGTGACATGAGATAACTGAAGGGCATCCAGAGAGAGGAGAGGAAAGAAGGGTATCCAGAGAGTGGTGAGGACACAAGGGAATCCAGAGTTAGTAGAGTGGAGAGGGGCATTCAGAGAGAGGATAAAACAGAAGGTCGTACAGAGAGAGGAGATAATACAAAGGCATCCAAAAGTACGAGAAGTGAGGAGGCATCCAGATGGAGAAGAGGACCGACAGGCATCCTGATAGAGGAGAGGACAATAGGGCATTCAGGGAGAGAAGAGAACAGATGGGCATCCAGAAAGAGGAGAAGACAGAAGGGCATTAGGAGTTAAGAGAAGACAGAATGGCATCCAGAAAGAGGAGGAGAGAGAATTACCTCCAGAGAGAATACAGAGCAGAAGGGCATCCAAGAGAGGAGAGGAAAGAAGGGCATCCATATAAAATACTACAGAAGGCCATAAAGAGAGAGGAGAAAACAGAAGGGCATCTAGATAGAGGAGAGAAAAAAAAGGGCATCCAGAAAGAGGAGAGAACAGAAGGGCACCCAGAGAAAGAGAAGACAGAATGATTCCAGAGAGAGGAGATGATAAAACGACATACAGAGAGAGGAGAACAGAAGGGAATCCAGAGAGAGAGGAGAGAGCAGAAGGGCATCCAGAGAGAGAAGAGAGCAGAAGGGCATCCAGAGAGAGGAGAAGACAGAAGGGAGGCTGGTGAGACTAGAGAACATAAGGGCAAAGGGAGAGAGGAGAAGACAGAAGGGAATCCAGAGAGAGGAGAGAACAGAAAATCATCCAGATAATGAAGAAGACAGAAGGGAAGCCAGAGAGAAGTGAGAACAGAGGGGCATAGGGAGAGAAGAGAAGACAGAAGGGCATCCAGAGAGAGGAGAGGACAGAAGGGCATCTAGATAGAGGAGAGTACAGAAAAGCATCCAGAGAGATGAGTGAACAGAGAGGCATCCAGACAGAATAGAGGACAGAAGGACATCTAGAGAGAGGAGAGAAGAGAATGGCATCCAGCTAGAGGAGAAGACAAAAAGGGAATCCAGATAGAGGAGATAAAAGAAGGTCATCCAGATGGAATTAAATACAGAAGGGCATCCAGAGAGAGGAGAAGGGAGAAGGGCATCCGGAGAGAGGAGAGAACAGAAGGGCATCCAAACAGAGGAGAGGGTAAAAGGGCATCCGGTAAGAGGAGAAGACATAAGGGCATCCAGAGATAGGAGAGAACAGAAGCACATCCAGAAATAGGAGAGATTAGAAGGGCATCCAGTCTGAGGAGAAGACATAAGGGCATCCGGAGAGAGGAGAGAACAGAAGTTCATCTAGAAAGAGGAGAAAACAGAAGGGCATCAAGAGAGAGGAGAAGACAAAAGGGAATCCAGAGAGAGGATAGAACAGAAGGGCATCCAGAGATAGGAGAGAGCACAAGGGCATCCAGAGAGAGGAGAAGACAGTATGGCATCCGGAGAAAGGAGAGAACAGAAGGGCATCCAGAGAGAGGAGAGAACAGATGGGCATCCAGAGATAGGAGAAGACGGAAGGGCATCTGGAGAGAGGAGACAACAGAAAAGCATCCAGAAATAGGAGAAGGCAGAAGGGAAGCCAGAGAGACGAGAGAACATAAGGGCATAGGGAGAGAAGAGAATTCAGAAGGGCATCCAGAGAGAGCAGAGGACAGAGGAGCATCTAGAGAGAGGAGACCACAGAAAAGTATCCAGAGAGATGAATGAACAGAGAGGCATCCAGACAGAATAGAGGACAGAAGGGCATTTAGATAGAGGAGAGAATAGAATGGCATCCAGCGAGAGGAGAAGACAAATAGGGAATCCATATAGAGGGGAGAACAGAAGGGCATCCATAGTGAAGAGAATACAGAAGGGCATCCAGAGAGAGGAGAAGACAGAAGAGCATCCAGATGGAGGAGAGCAAAGAAGGGATTCCAGAGAGGAAAGAAGGGATCCAGAGAGAGGAGAGAACAGGAGAGAATCCAGAAAGAGGAGAGAACAGAAGCCCATACAGAGAGAGCAGAAGACTGAAGGACATCCAGGGAGAGAAGAGGACAGACAGGCATCCAAAGAGAAGAGAGGACAGAAGGACATCCAGTGAGAGGAGAGAACAGAAGGGCATCTACAGAGAGGAGAAGACAGAAGGGTATCCAGAGTGAGGAGAAAATTTTTGGGCATCCAGAGAGAGGAGAAAACAGAAGTGCATTGGGATATAAGAGAGAAAATAAGGGCATAGGGAGAAAGGAGAAGACAGAAGGGCATTCAGAGAGAGGAGAGGACAGAGGGGAATCCAAATAGAGTAGAGCACAGACGGGCATCCAGAGAGACAAGCGAACAGAAAGGCAACAAGAGAGAGGAGAGGACAGAAGGGCATCTAGAGAGAGGAGAGAAGAGAAGGGCATCCAGAGAGAGGAGAAGACTAAAAGGAAATCCAGAGAGAGGAGAGAACAGAAGGGCAAACAGAGAGAGGAGAGGACAGAAGGGCATCCAGAAAGAAGAGAGGACAGAAGGGCCTCCAAAGAGAGGAGATGACAGAAGGGCATCCATAGAGAGGAGACGACAGAAGGACATCCAGAGAGAGGACAGTGAACAAGGGCATCTAGAGAGAGGAGATGACAAAAGGGCATCCAGAAAGAAGTGAGGACACAAGGGAATCCAGAGAGAGTAGAGTGGAGAATGGCATACAGAGGGAGGAGAGAACAGAAGTTCGTACAGCGAGAGGAGAGAACAGAAGGGCATACATAAATAGGAAGAGAGGAGGAATCAAAATGGAGAAGAGGACCGATGGGCATCCAGAAAGAAGAGAGGACAGTAGGGCATTCAGGGAGAGAAGAGAATAGAAGGGCAGCCAGAGAGTGGAGAGGACAGAATGGTATCTAGAGAGAGAAGAGAACAGAAGGACATCCAGAAAGAGGAGAAGAAAGAAGGTCATCAGGAGATAGGAGAAGACAGAAAGGCATCAAGAGAGAGGAGGAGACAGAGTTTACTCCAGAGAGAAGACAGAGCAGAAGGGCATCCAGAGAGAGGAGAAGAAAGAATGGCATCCACATAAAATAGTACAGAAGGCCATACACAGAGAGTAGAAAACAGAAGGGCATCTAGATAGAGGAATGAACAGAAGGCCATCCATAGGTAGAGAAAAGAGAGCGAATCCAGAGAGAGGAGATGATAAAACGGCATCCAGAGGGTGGAGAAGACAGAAGGGAATCCAGAGAGAGGAGAGAACAGATGGGCATCCAGCGAAAGGAGAGAGTAGAAGGGCATCCAGAGAGAGGACAAGACAGAAAGGAAGCTGGTGAGATGAGAGAACAGAAGGGCATAGGGAGAGAGGAGAAGACAGAAGAACATCCAGAGAGAGGAGAGGACAGAAGGGCATCTAAAGAGAGGAGAAGACAGAAGAGCATCCAGACAGAGGAGAGCGAAGAAGGTCATCCAGAGAGAGGATAGAAGTGATCCAGAGAGAGCAGCAAACAGGAGAGAATCCAGAAAGAGGAGAGAACAGAAGGCCATCCATAGAGAGCAGAAGACTGAAGGACATCCAGAGAGAGAAGAGGACAGAAGGGCATCCAAAGAGAGGAGAGGACAGAAGGACATCCATTGAGATGAGAGATCAGAAGGACATCTAAAGAGAGGAGAAGGGTATTCAGAGTGAGGAGAAAATTTTCAGGCATCCAGAGAGAGGAGAAAACAGAAGGGCATCGGGAGATAAGAGAGAAAATAAGGGCATAGGAAGAAAGGAGAAGACAGAAGGGCATCCAGAGAGAGGAGAGGACAGAGGGGCATCCAAAGAGAGGAGAACACAGAAGGGCATCCAGAGAGACAAAAGAACAGAAAGGCATCCAGAGAGAATAGAGGACAGAAGGGCATCTAGAGAGAGGAGAGAAGAGAAGGGCATCCAGAGAGAGGAGAAGACAAAAAGGGAATCCAGAGAACAGAGAGAACAGAAAGGCATCCAGAGAGAGTAGACAACAGAAGGGCATCCAGAGAGAGGAGAATACAGAAGGTCATCCAGAGAGACAAGAGAACAGAAGGGCATCCAGAGAATGGAGAGGACAGAAGGGCATCCAGAGAGAGGAGAATACAGAAGGTCATCCAGAGAGACAAGAGAACAGAAAGGCATCCAGAGAGAATAAAGAACACAAGGGCATCTAGAGAGAGTAGAGAACAGAAGTGCATCCAGAGAGAGGAGAGGACAGAAGGGCATATAAAGAGAGGAGAGCACAGAAGGGCATCCAGAGAGACAAGAGAACCGAAAGGCATCCAGAGAGAATAGAGGACAGATGGGAATCTAGAGAGAGAAGAGAAGAGAAGGGCATTCAGAGAGAAGAGAAAACAGAATGTCATACAGAGAGAGGAGAAAACAGAAGGGCTTCCATAAATAGGAGAAGAGAGGAGGCATCCAGATGGAAAAGAAGACTGACGGGCATCCTGAGAGAGGAGAGGACATTCAGGAGAGAAGAGAACAGAAGGGTATCCCCAGAGAGGAGAGGACAGAATGGTATCTAGAGAGAGGAGAGAACAGAAGGTCATCCAGAAAGAGAAGAAGACAGAAGGGCATCAGGTGATAGGAGAAGACAGAAGGGCATCCAGAGAGAAGAAAAGACAGAATTTACTCCAGAGAGAAGACAGAGTAGAAGGGCATCCAGAGAGAGGAGAGGAAAGAAGGGCATCCACATATAATAGTACAGAAGGCCATACTGATTGAGGAGAAAACAGAAGGGCATCTAGATAGAGGAGAGAAAAAAAGGGCATCCAGAAAGAGGAGAGAACAGAAGGGCATCCAGAGAAAGAGAAGACAGAGCGAATCCAAAGAGAGGCGATGATAAAATGGCATCCAGAGGGAGGAGAAGACAGAAGGGAATCCAGAGAGAGGAGAGAACAGAAGGGCATCCAGAGAGAGGAGAATACAGAAGGGCATCCAGAAAGAGGAGAGAACAGAAGTGCATCCAGAGAGAGGAGAAGACAGAAAGGAAGCTGGTGAGACGAGAGAACAAAAGGGCATAGAGAGAGAGGAAAAGACAGAGGGACATCCAGAGACAGGAGAGGACAGAAGGGAATCCAGACAGAGAAGAGAATAGAAGGGCATCCAGAGAGAGGAGAGAGCAGAAGGGCATCCAGAGAGAGGAGAAGCAGAAGGGCATCCAGAGAGAGGAGAGAACAGAAAAGCATCCAGGGAAAGGAGAAGACAGAAGGGAAGCTGGAGAGATGAGGGAACAGAAGGGTCTAGGGAGAGACGAAAAGACAGAAGGGCATCCAGAGAGAGGAGAGCACTAAGGGCATCCTGAGAGATGAGTGAATAGAGGGGCATCCAGACAGAATAGAGGACAGAAGGCATCTAGAGAGAGGATAGAAGAGAACGGCAACCAGCAAGAGGAGAAGACAAAAAGGGAATCCAGATAGAGGAGAGAACAGAAGGGCATACAGAGGGAAGAGAATACAGAAGGGCATCCAGAGAGATGAAAAGGAAGAAGGGCATCCCGAGATAGGAGAGAACAAAGGACATCCAGAGAGAGGAGAATACACAAGGGTATCTGGAGAGAGAAGAGAACAGAAGGGCATTCAGAGAGAGGAGAGAGCCGAAGGGCATCGGAGAGAGGATAAGACAGATGGGCATCCAAAAAAAGGAGAGAACAGAAGGGTATCAATGGAGATGAGAGTTCAGAAGGGCAACCTCAGAGAGGAGAGAATAAACGTCATCCAGAGATAGGAGATTACAGAAGGGCATCCAGAGTGAGGAGAGGACAGAAGGGCATCCAAAGAGAGGAGAGCACAGAAGGGCATCCAGAGAGAGGAGATCACATAACGGCATCCTGAGAGAGGAGAGAATAGAAGGGCATCCAGAAAGAGGAGAAAACCAAAGGGCATCAAGAGAGAGAAGACAGAAGGGAATCCAGAGAGAGGAGAGAACAGAAGAGCATCCAGAGAGAGGATAGAGCAGAAGGGCATCCAGAGAGAGGAGAAGTCAGTATGTCATCCGGAGAATGGAGAGAAAAGAAGGGCATCCAGAGAGAGGAGAGAGCAGAAGGGCATCCAGAGAGACAAGAGAACAGAAAGGCATCCAGAGAGAATAGAGGACAGAAGGGCATCTAGTGAGAGGAGAGATGAGAAGGGCATCCAGAGAGAGGAGAAGATAAAAAGGGAATCCAGAGAGAGGAGAATTCAGAAAGGCATCCAGAGAAAGGAGAGGACAGAAGGGCATCCAGAGAGAGGTGAGGACACAAGGGAATCCAGAGAGAGTAGAGTGAAGAATGGCATTCAGAGGGAGGAGCAAACAGAAGGTCGTACAGAGAGAGGAGAGAACAGAAGGGCATCCGTAAACAGGAGAAGAGAGGAGGCATCCAGATGGAGAAGAGGACTGACGGGTATCCTGAGAGAGGAGAGTACAGAAGGGCATTCAGGGAGAGAAGAGAACAGAAGGGCATCCAGAGAGAGGAGAGGACAGAATGGTATCAAGAGAGATCAGAGAACAGAAGGGCATCCAGAAAGAGGAGAAGACAGAAGGGCATCAGGAGATAGGAGATGACAGAAGGGCATCCAGAAAGAGGAGGAGACATAATTTCCTCCAGAGAGAAGACAGAGCAGAAGGGCATACAGAAAGAGTAGAGGAAAGAAGGGCATCCACATAAAATAGTACAGAATGCCATACAGAGAGAGGAGAAGACAGAAGGACATCTAGATAGAGGAGAGAACAGAAGGGCATCCAGTGAGAGGAGAGAAAAGAAGGGCATCCAGAGAAGGAGAATGCAGAGCGAATCCAGAGAGAGGAGATGATAAAACGGCATCCAGAGAGAGGAGAAGACAGAAGGGAATTCAGAAAGTGGAGAGAACAGAAGGTCATCCAGAGATAGGAGAGTGCAGAAGGGTATCCAGAGAGAGTAGAATACAGAAGGGCATCCAGAAAGAGGAGAGAACAGAAGTGCATCCAGAGAGAAGAGAAGACAGAAAAGAAGCTGGTGAGACGAGAGAACAGAAGGGCATAGGGAGAGAGGATAAGACAGAATGGCATCCAGAGAAAGGAGAGCACAGAAGGGCATCCAGAGAGAGGAGAGTGAAGAAGGGCATCCAGAGAGAGGAGAGGAGAGGAGAGGAGAGGAGAGGAGGGCATTCTGAGATAGGTGAGGACAGAAGGGAATCCAAAGAGAGTAGAGTGAAGAAGGGCATTCAGATAGAGAAGCAAACAGAAGGTCATTCAGAGAGAGGAGAGAACAGAAGGGCATCCAGAGAGAGGAGGCATCCAGATGGAGAAGAGGACCGACAGGCAGGCATCCTGAGAGAGGAGATGCCAGGAGAGCATCCAGGGAGAGAAGAGAACAGAAGCGCATCCAGAGAGAGGAAAGAACAAAAGGGTATCTAGAGAGAGCAGAGAACTGAAGGGCATCCAGAAAGAGGAGAAGATAGAAGGGCATCAGAATATAGGCGAAGAAAGAAGGGCATCCAGAGTGAGGAGGAGACAGAATTTCCTCCAGAGAAGACAGAACAGAAGGGCATCCATAGAGAGGAGAGGAAAAGGGGCATCCACATAAAATAGTACTGAAGTCCATACAGAGAGAGGAGAAGACAGAAGGGCATCTAGATAGAGGAGAGAACAGAAGGGTATCCAGAAAAAGGAGAGAACAGAATGGCATCCAGAGAAGGAAAAGACAGAGCGAATCCAGAGAGAGGAGATGATAAAAAGGCATCCAGAGAGAGGAGAGTGAAGAAGGGCATCCAGAGATAGGAGAAGACAGAAGTTCATCCGAAGATCAGAGAAAACATAAGTGCATCCAGAGAGAGGAGAAGACAGAAAAGAAGCTGGTGAGATGAGAGAACAGAAGGGTATAGGGAGAGAGGAGAAGACAGAAGGGAATCCAGAGAGAGGAGAGGACAGAAGGGCATCCAGAGGGAGGAGAAGACGGAAGGGTATCCAGGGAGAGGAGAGGGTAGAAGGGCATCTGGTGAGAGGAGAAGACAAAAGGGCATTGGGAGAGAGAAGAGAACAGAAGCACATAAAGAAAGAGGGGAGAGCAGAAGGGCATCCAGAGAGAGGGGAAGACAGAAGGGCATCTGGAGAGAGAAGAGAACATAAAAGCATCAAGAGAGAGGAGAAGACAGAAGGGAATCCAGAGAGAGGAGAGAAAAGAAGGGCATCCAGAGAGAGAAGAAGACAGAAGGGAAGCTGGTGAGTCAAGAGAATAGAAGTGCATAGTGAGAGAGGAGAAGACAGAAGTTCAACCAGAGAGAGGAGAGGACAGAAGGGCATCCAGAGGTACGAGAATACAGAAGGGCATCAGAGAGAGGTGAAAACAAAGGGCATCCAGAGAAAAGAGAAGACAGAAGGGCATCCAGAGAGATGAGAAAACAGAAGGGCATCCGGAGAGAGGAGAGAACAGAAGGGAATCAAGAAAGAGGAGAAGACAGAAGGGAATCCAGAGACAGGATAGAACAGAAGGGCATCCTGATAGAGGAGAGAGCAGAAGGGCATCCAGAGAGAGGAGAAAGCAGTATGGCATCTTGAGAGAGGAGAGAACAGAAGGGCATCCAGAGAGAGGAGAGAGAAGATGGGCATCCAGAGAGAGGAGAAGTCAGTATTGCATCTGGAGAAAGGGGAAACACAAGTCATCCAGAGAGAGGAGAGAGCAGAAGGGTATCCAGAGAAGGATAAGACAGAAGGGGAAGCTGGTGAGACTAAAGAACACAAGGGCATAGGGAGAGAGGAGAATACAGAAGGGTCCCAAAGAGAGGAGAGAACAAAGGGCATCCAAAAAAGAAAGGAAGAAACAAAGGACATACAGAGAGGAGAGGACAGAAGAGCATCCAGAGGGAGGAGAAACAGAAGGGCATCAGGAGAGAGGAGAGAACAGAAGGGCATCCAGTGAGAGGAGAGGGTAGAAGTGACATCCGGTGAGAGGAGAAACAGAATGGCATGCCAGAAAGACGAGAGAAACAGTCGGGCATCCAGAGCGAGGAGAAACAGAAGGCATCCGGAGAGAGGAGAGAACAGAAGGGCATCAAGAGAGAGGAGAAGACAGAAGAACATTCAGAGAGAGGAGAGAGCAGAATGGCATACAAAGAGAGGAGAGAGCAGATTGGCATCCAAGAAAGGAGAGAGCAGATGGGCATCCGGAGAGAGAAGAAGACAGAAGGGCATCCTAGAAAGAGAAGAAAGAAGGGCATCGGGAGAGAGCAGGAAAGAAAAGCCTCCAGAGAAAGAGAAGACAGAAGAGAAGCCGGAGAGACGAGATCACAGAAGGACATAGGGAGAGAGGAGAAGACAGAAGGGACATTTAGAGAAGGAGAGGACTGAAGGGCATCCAGAGGGAGGGAGAGCACAGAAGGGCATCCAGAAAGATGAGTGAACAGAGTGGCATCCAGACAGAAATAGAGGACAGAAGGGCATCTAAGAGAGGAGAGAAGAGACACCATCTAACAGAGATGAGAAGACACAAAGAGAATCCAGAGAGAGGAGATAATAGAAGGGCATCCAGAGGGAGGAGAATACAGAACGGTATCCAGAGAGAGGAGAAGGAAGGAGGGCATATCCCGAGAGAGGAGAGAACACAAGGGCATCCATAGAGAGGAGAAGACAGAATGGCATCCGAGAGAGGAGAACAGAAAAGTATCCGGAGAAAGGAGAAAGACAGAACGAAGCAGCCGGAGAGACGAGATCACAGAAGGGCATAGGGAGAGAGGAGAGGACAGTAGGGCATCCAGAGAGAGATAAGGACACAAATGAATCCAGAGAGAGTAAAGTTAAGAAGGGCATTCAGAGACAGGAGAAAATAAAAGGTCATACAGAGAGAGGAGACAACAGAAGGGCATCCGTAATTAGGAGAAGAGAGGAGGCATCCAGATGGAGAAGAGGACCTATGGGCATCCTGAGAGGACAGGACAGAAGTGCATTCAGGGAGAGAAGAGAACAGAAGGGCATCCAGGGAGAGGAGAGGACAGAAGGGTATCTAGAGAGAGCAGAGAACAGAAGGGCATCCAGAAACAGGAGAAGATAGAAGGGCATCAGGGGATAGCAGAAGACAGAAGGACATAAAGAGAGAGGAGGAGACAGAATTTACTCCAGAGAGAAGACAGAGCAGAAAGGCATCCATAGAGAGGAGAGGAAAGAGGGGCATCCACATAGAATAGTACAGATTTCCATACAGAGAGAGTAGAAGACAGAAGGGCATCTAGATAGAGGAGAGAACAGAGGGAATTCTAGAATGAGGAGAGAACCGAAGTTCTTCTAGAAGAAGGAGACAGACAGAGCGAATCCAGAGAGAGGAGAGGATAAAATGGCATCTAGAGAGAGTAGAAGACAGAAGGGAACCAGAGACAGGAAACAACAAAAGAGCATCCACAGAGAGGAGAGACCAGAAGGGTATCCAGAGAGGGAAAGCACAGAAAAGAAGCTGGTGAGACAAGAGAACAGAAGGGCACAGTGAGAGAGGAGAAGACAGAAGGGCATAAACAGAGGAGAGAACAGAAGCACATCCAGAGGGAGGAGAAGACAGAAGGGTATCCAGAAAGTGTAGAGGGTAGAAGGGCATCTGGTGAGAGGAGGACAGAAGGGCATCCGGAGAGAGGAGAGAACAGAAGCACAGAAAGAAAGAGGACAGAGCAGAAGGGCATCCTGAGAGAGGAGAAGACAGAGGGGCATCCAGAGAGAGGAGAGGGAAGAAGGGCATCCCGAGAGAGGAGGGAACAAAGGCCTCCGTAGAATGGCGTAAGATTAGAAGGGCATCCAGAGACAGGAGAGGTAGAAGGGCATCCAATTGAGAGTCGAAGACAAAGTGGCATCAGATAGAGGAAGAACAGAAGGGCATCTAGAGAGAGGAGAAGAACGCAAGGGATCTGGGAGAGGAAGTGTACAAAGGCATCCGGTGAGAAGAGAAGACAGAAGGGCATAGAGGGAGGAGAATACAGAAAGCATCCAGAGGGAAGAGAGAAAAAGCACATCCATTAAGAGGAGAGAATAAGAAGGGCATCAAGAGGAGGAGAAGACATAAGGGAATCCAGAGAGAGGATAGAATAGAAGGCAATCCAGAGAGAGGGCAACGAGAAGAAGGGCATCCAGAAAGGAGAAGTCCAGTATGGCATCTGTAAAAAGAAGAACGAGGTCAGCCAGAGAGAGAGAAGACGAAGTGAGAGCTGGTGAGACAAGAAACAGAAGGATGATAGGTGAGAGGAGGACAGAAGGACATCCAGAGAGAGGAGAGGACAGAAGCCATCCAGAAAGAGGAAGAGAAGAGGCATCCAGAAAGAGGAGAGAACAGAAGGGCATCAAGAGAGAGGAGAAGACATAAGGGAATCCAGAGGAGGAGATAAAAGAGGGCATCCGAGAGAGAAGAACAGAAAGGAAGCTGGTGAGTCCAGAGAAGAGAAGTGCATAGTGAAGAGAGAAGACAGAAGTTCAACCCGAGATAGGAGGGACAGAAGGTGCATCCAGAAGGTACGAGAATACAGCAGGGGGCATCCCGAGAGACTTGAAACAAGGCATCCAGAGAAAAGGAAGAAGAAGGGCATCCCGAGAGAGGAGAGGACAGAACGGCATCCAGAGTTAGATGAGAAAACAGAAGGGCATCCGGAGAGAGGAAGAGAACAAGGGAATCAGAGACAGGAGAAGACAGAAGGGAATCCAGAAGACGGATAGAACAAAGGGCATCCAGAGAGACGAGAGACAGAAGGCATCCAGAGAGAGGAGAAGAACAGTATGGCATCTTGAGAGAGGAGAGAACAGAAAGGCATCCGAGAGAGAGAGAGAAGATGGGCATCCAGAGAGAGAAGTCCAGTATTGCATCTGGAGAAAGGGGAGAACACAAGGTCATCCAGAGAGAGGAGGAGAGCAGAAGGGTATCCAGAGAGAGGAGTAAGACAGAAGGGAAGCTGGTGAGACTATACAACAGAAGGGCATAGGGAGAGAGGAGAAGACGCAAGGCATCCAGAACGAGAAGAAGCAGAAGGATCAAGAGAGAGGAGAATACAGAAGGGAATCCAAGAGGAGAGGAGAGGATATAACAGAAGGGCATCCAGAGAGAGAGAGTGCAGATGGGCATCCAGATAGGAAGAGAATTCAGTATGGCATATGGAGAGAGGAGAGAACAGAGGCCATCCAGAGAGGGAGAGAGCAGAGAGCATCAGAGAGAGAATACAGAAGGGAGCTGGGAGAGAGAACAGAAGGGGCTAGGGTGAAGTAAGAAGACAGAAGGTAATCTATAGAGAGGATATTCAGAAGGGCATCCAAGAGAGGGAGAGAGCAGAAGCATCCAGAGATGAGAGACAGAAGGAAAGTTGGTGAAATAAGAAACAAAGGCATAGGGTGAGAGGAGAAGACAGAAGGGATTCTAGAGAGAGAGATTACAGAAGGCATCCAGAGAGAGTAGCGCACAGAAGGGCATCCAGAAATATGAGTGAACAGAGAGGCATCCAGACAGATATAGTAAAGAAGGGCATCTAGAGAGAGGAGAGAAGAGCAACGTCATCCAAAGAGAGGAGAAGACAAAAGGGAATCCAGAGAGGGGAGAGAACAAGAAGGCATCCAGAGGGAAGAGAATACAGAAGGGTATCCAGAGAGAGGAGAAGGAGTAGGGCATCACGAGCCAGGAGAGAACAAAGGACATCCAGAGAGAGGAGAAGACAGAAATCATCCAGAGAGAGGGAGAACAAAGACATCCATGGAGAGGAGAAGACAGAAGTCATCCATGGAGACGAGAGTTCAGAAGGGCTCCCAAGAGAGGAGAGAACAAAGGCATCCAGAGAAAGGATATACAGAAGGGCATTCCGGAGAGAGAGAGAAAAGAAGGGAATTCAGAGAGAGGAGAGAGCAGAAGGGCATCCAGACAAAAAGAAGACAGATGGGAAGCTGTAGACCAGAGAACAGAAGGGCAATAGGAAGAAGAGAAGACATAGGGCATTCCAGAGAGACGGGAGATAGAAGGGCATCCAGAGAGTAGGCGAAGACAGAAGGACATCCAGAGAGAGGATAGGGAAAAGGGCATCCTGAGAGAGGAGGAACAAAGGCATCTAGAGAAAGAAGACAGAAGGGCATACAGAGAGAGGAGAGGACAGAAGGGCAATCCGGAGAGAGGAGAAACCATAAGTGCAATCCAGAGAGAGGAGAAACAGAAGTCAAGCTTGTGAGACAAGAGCACAGAAGGGCAAGAGAGAGAGGGAGAAGACATAGAGGCTTCCAAGAGAGAGGAAGGGACAGAAGGGCATCCAGAGGATTAGAGGACAGAAAGAATCTAGAGAGAGAAGAGAACAGAAGGGGCAAACAGTGATATGAGAGGACAAGGACATCCAGAGAGAGGTAAGAACAGAAGCGCATCCAGGAGAGGAGAAGACAGAAGGGCATCCACAGAGAGGAGAAATAGAAGGGCTACCGAGAGTGGAGAGACATGAAGGGCATCCGAAAGAAGAGAGAACAGAAGTGCATCCAGAGAGAGGAATAGGACGGAAAGGCATCTTCCGGAGAGTAGAACAGAAGGGTAATCTTGTGAGAGAGAAGACAGAGGGCATCCAGAGAGAGGAGAGACGAAGGGCCTCCAAAGAGAGGAGAGACAGAAGGGCAGATCCAGAGAGAGGAGAGACAAAGTGAATCCAAAGAGAGAAGACAGAAGAGCATTCATAGAGAGGAATAACATTATTGAATCCAGAGAGAGTAGAAGAAAGAAGTGAATCCAAAGAGAAGAGGAACAGAAGGGCATCCAAAGAAAGGAGAAGACAGAGGGCATCCAGAGAGAGGAGAGAAACAGAAGGAGTCTCAAAAGAAGAGAGCACAGAAGTGCATCCCAGAGAGACGAAGTACAGGAGAGAATTCATAAAGATGAGAAAACAGAAGCCCATCTAGAGAGAGCATAAGAGACAAAGGCATCAAGAGAGAGGAGAAGACAGAAGGGCATCCAGAGAGAGGAGGAGACAGAATTTCCTACATAGAGAGGCAGAGCAGCAAGGGCATCCAGCGAGAGGAGGAAAGAAGGGCATTCACATAAAATATACAAAAGGTCATCAGAGAGAGGAGAAGACAGAAGGACATCTAGATGAGAGAGAACAGAAGGGCATCGAGAAAGATGAAGAGACACAGAGGGGATCCAGAAAAGAAGACAGAAGCAAATCCAGATACAGGAGAGAACAGAAAGAGCATTGGGAG
>NW_023046070.1:0-77267 GCF_011762505.2 Arvicanthis niloticus | reverse complement strand
GCTCTCAGGCTTTTGTCTCAAGTCAATAGGTTGAGAAAGAAGCTGGCCCTCTTGGAAATTTGCTACCTTTATTACCCAGTGATGGCCCATCTTCCTATCTGTCTGCTTACCAGGCAGTCTGTCTAACTCCTGCTCTCTCCCTAATATGCCCGGGGTTGTTTGTTTCTTTGTTTTTTACATGTGTCCTAGAAGTTGAACTCAGCATCTTATCAACTGAACTATCTCTCCAGCCCCGAAAGGACTATCATGATTCTTGTGCTAGAGTTTATTTCATTTTTGACTGAAGAACTTGTCAGCATATAACTTGTATAGAAGTATTCACTGGAACTTTGAATGTTTTGAAATGATCTTTTGAATACTCACTAACTCATTTGCACAGAACCAAAAAGGAGGTACACATATGTCTAAGACTGCTACTTAAAGATGCTTCACAGCTGATGTGCAAAATCCAGGAGGCGTTTCTCTCAGTTTACTCCAGACAAAGCCAGGGCATCCCACATGATAGCAGGAAGCCAGACAACTTCACTACTCCCCACTGCTTAATCACTGGGTCAGACAAAGAACCTGGCAAGTTGCCATCCACCTTGTCAGGGCCATTTACAAGGGAAGCCAGAGACCCTCCTCCACTTCAGTCTCCCTCAGCACCTCTTTCTATTGTCATGGAAACAAAGTGTGAGGAAGAAGGAAGAGGAGGGAGATGAGAGGAGATAGGTGGAAGAGTGAAAACATAGATAGGGGTGTGTCTTACCTACATGCTTGGTTCTTGTTGACAATGAGGAAACAGTTAATGACAACATTTGGAGACTGGTGTTCCTGGCTATTCCATTTACTCACACTATTTGGAACTGAGAAAGGATAGAAAACCCAGTGAAGAAAACCAGTGAGGCACCTAAAATGGGGTGCTTAATTGGCTGTTATTGAGCCATACCTCAGAAAAGAATTTTTTAACTACTGCCCAAGGGCAAGGATAATTGAGACAGGGGTTACTGATAATATGCACCTGTTGGCCAATACTGGCAAAGGATTGAACTCTCCTTAGAAAATGAGAATTTTTGAAAATTCAATTGCAGACAGATCAGGGCTATTAACTTTAAGCAACAGAAATGATATTGATCTGAAGCAAAGAAGGGGAAAGATATCTATTGATTCACTCATTAAACCAACCATAAAGATCTCAGGAAGGACTTTATATACTCTCTCTCTCTCTCTCTCTCTCTCTCTCTCTCTCTCTCTCTCTCTCTCTCTCCCTCTCTCTCTGTTTGCTGGACTGACTGGATAAACTGGAGTTCGTCTTGAACTTTCATGTGAGAAGTCTTTCTTTCATATGTACAGGGCTACTTGGATCATCAAGGCACTTCAAATATCTCAATTCCACCTATTACTTTCTTCACAAAAGACTCAAGCAAAATATCCATTCCTCCCAGTATCAAAGGGTATGACCATTTTACCAAAAGGTCAAAATGTCTCCTCCCATGGCACCACTGCTATACAGTCATGCCTGCCTAGAAAACAGAGGTAGGCCAAAGACAAAGAGTTTAACTAAGAGACTGGGTGGAACCCCTCAGTTAGGACAATTTTATTAAGTATGTAGGAATCCAATGTTCCTAAATGAGTCCCATATGGACAGGACAGTTGTAATTACTAATGTGTCACCATTTAAAAAGTAATTGGAGTATTATTTATTTATTTATTAGAATACAAAGTCAAATTCTTTAAAATATTCTTTTCTCACTGCCCAGAACTGATTAAACATATGTTTGGTGACAGGATGAAAGAGATAATAAGATGTTGGTTTTACTGATCATTATGGAAATCATTTTGGAGTTTGGGGGTGTTCTTTGCAGTTTTACTGTGGGAAAGCTCAGTGAAGGGAAAGTGGAGCATAAAATAGAAAGTCATTTCTTTTTTTCTTCAGTGACTTTAGTGTTTTACTGTGTTTCAAAAACACACAGAAAAAATATTTTATGAAATATAAATAAAATAGCCAATAAAAAATTTTTAAAAATGAAGATATATTTAAAAATTATAAAAAACATAAACACA
Organism: Arvicanthis niloticus; assembly: GCF_011762505.2. Lineage (NCBI taxonomy): Eukaryota > Metazoa > Chordata > Mammalia > Rodentia > Muridae > Arvicanthis > Arvicanthis niloticus. The sequence continues at coordinate 75,224 of NW_023046070.1, read as the reverse complement.
GAGAGATACATACATATATACAGAAAGAGATTTTATAAGACAGAGAGAGAGAGAGAGAGAGAGAGAGAGAGAGAGAGAGAGAGAGAGAGAGAGAGATGTGTTTTCCTCCTCACATACAGAGACAAGATTGTTCAGAAAGAACTATATAAAAAAAAGATAGATCTACCTTTAGGACTCTATAGCTATTACTCTATTTCAGGTTTTATTTTTCCTTCAAAAATCAAGGCTGAAGACATGGCTCATTTGGTAGAATGTTTCTAAACATGCACAGAACCCTGGGTTCCATCCTCAGCACCTTTTGATCCTAAAGCAGGGGGATAAAGAAAGGAGAGTCAGAAGACCATCCTTGGATACACTAGGCACTATCTCAAAGGAAAAAAAATGTATTGTTAAGATAAAAATATTCCCAATGACAAGGCTTTGTGTTTCAGTGATGTGGTTTAGAATTATAGGATAAATTAAAGGGCAGTCTTTTGAGAAATACATATGTATTGTAGAACCAAAAGGAGAACATGGAAAAGTGACAATAAAAATATGTTGCCCCCCTTCCTGCTTGGGCAGACTCAGAGCTGGTCTGCTCCCAGGAAGATATCATATTCAGACCCATCCCAGAGGATCTGCTGCACTTAGAGTAGTTGAAAGGCATGTTTGTGGGTTTTTTTTAACAGGATGCTGAAGGAGCATGGTGGCTGCCAGAGAGACAGGTGAGACATGCTGATGCAGGACAAAGAATGATGCTGACCTGTGAGCTTGCTGAGAGCCCTGACAATGGTGACTGGGAAGCTGTATTGTTTCTGACCTACCTTTGCTCACCTATACCCCAGATGGGAAAAGCTTCCTTGCCTCAAGATTTTAGACCTTGTGGAACAAAGAATCAAAAAGAGAAGTTATAATGACTCTTGTATTTTTCTTAAATGTGACCAGTTATTCGGTCTCAATCATGGACTGGTCAAGAAATCAATCCAATATTGGAAATAGCAGTCTTCATTTGGAAGACTTGTTTTGGACATTTTCAGAGACATATTTGGAAGTTAGCTGCAGTTCTCTATGATATTATGTTAGCAAGATATAAAGTTGGGACAGGATCTGGGTTTCAAACAAATGTTAGTACATATGTTAAGGCTCTCTTTTTATTGGATATTTTATTTCCATTTCAGATGTAATTCCCTTTCCCCATTTCTCCCCCAACCAGGAACCCCCTATCCCATCCCCCCTCCTCTCCTGTTTCTATGAGAATATGCCTCCACCCACCCTCACTCTCACCTCCCACCCCCCGATTTCCCCACACTGCGGCATCAGGCCTTCATTGGACCAAGGACTTCCTCACCCACCGATGCCTGACACTGTCATCCTCCCCTACATATACAGCTGGAGCCATGGGTCCCTCCCTATGTGCTCCCAGGCTGGTGGTTTAAACCCTGGGAGCTCTGGTTGGTTGGTATTATTGCTCTCCTCATGGGGCCACAAACCCTTTCAGCTCCTTTAGTTTTTTCTCTCACTCCTCCATCGGGAACCCCATGATCAGTTCAATGGTTAGCTGTGAGCGTCCACCTCTGTATATTTCAGGCTCTGACAGATCTTTAAAAAGACAGAGATATATCAGGCTCCTGTCAGCATGCACTTCCTGGCATCCACATCAGCGGCTATCTTTGGTGACTGCACATGGGATGAATACCCAGATGGAGCAGTCTCTGGACAGCCCCTCCTTCAGTTTCTGTTCCACGTTTTGTCTCCATATTTGCTCCCATGAGTATTTTGTTACTCCTTCTAAGAAGGGCCAAAGCACCCACACTTTGGTCTTCCTTGTTCATGAACTTTATGTGGTCTGTGAATTGAATCTTGGATATTGTGAGATTTGGGGCTAATATCCAATTATCAGTGAGTACATACCATGTGTGTTCTTTTTTGATTGGGTTACCTCACTCAAGATGATATTTTCTAGTTCTATCCATTTGCCTAAGAATTTCTCTAACTCATTGTTTTTATTAGCTGAGTAATATTCCATTGTGTAAATGTACCACATTTTCTGTATCCATTCCTCTGTTGAAGGACATCTGGGTTCTTTCCAGCTTCTGGCTATTATAAATAAGACTGATATGAACATAGTGGAGCATGTGTCCTTGTTATATGTTGGAGCATCTTCTGGGTATATGTCCAGGAGTGGTATAGCTAGGTCCTCAGGTAGTGCTATGTACATTTTTCTGAGGAACTACCAGGAACCACTCTGATTTCCAGAGTGGTTGTAATTCCACCAGCAATGGAGGAGTGTTCCTCTTTCTCCATATCCTCACCAATATCTCCTATCACCTGAGTTTTTGATCTTGGCCATTCTGACTGGTGTAAGGTGGAATCTCAGGGTTGTTTTGATTTGCATTTCCCTGATGACTAAGGATATTGAACATTCCTTTAGGTTCTTCTAGGCCATTTGAGTTTCCTCAGTTGAGAATTCTCTGTTTAGCTCTGTAGCCCATGTTTTAATAGGGTTATTTGGTTGTCTGGAGTCTAATTTCTTGTGTTCTTTGTATATATTGGATATTAACCCTCTATTGGATGTAGAATTGGTAAAGATCTTTTCCCAATCTGTTGGTTGCTGTTTTGTCCTATTGACAGTGTCCTTTGTAAATTACATTGATTGTACACTTTCTAATTGTGTTAATGTGTTGAAACCTGACACATCTGTTACAGAAGTCTTTCAACCAGCTGTTATTTTATTACCCTGAGTATCCTAGCAAGAGGGTAGTAGGTTTGATTATTGCTGTTATAACCACTTTAATTATTAACTGCTAGCACCACTGCTTCTGCAATTGCTTTGACACAAGAAGTTAAGACAGCTACTTTTGTTAATCATTTAACAAAAAATGTTACTAATGTTTTAAATACACAAGAGGATTTAGATAGGCATTTGGAATAACCAATTGATGCTCTTTATCCTATTCAAATTATTAGAAGGACATTCAGAGTTTAAGAATAAGGAGCCATCTCAAGTGTCATGCCAAATACCATTTGATTCATGTTAGTTTTAAAAATTACAGTAGTAGTCATTGTAACTAGGAAAAAGTTTAAAGACATTTGCAGTGTATTTGGCATAATTCTAACATCTCTCTGGATGTTTTAACTTTGCATACTGAGATTATGAATTTTAAAAATGCTGCTCTACTGAGTGTTGAAGTGGCAGATACTGCTGATAAAATTACCCATGGCCTGAGGTCATTATTTCTATTTTGGTCACACTTCAAGAATGGCATATATAATTTGATCGTGCTAGCTCTTTTTGTTCTGGGAATTCTTGTATTCCTGTCTATCATGTTAAAGCTTGTCTTTAACAACATCAACATGTTGTCAGCCAAAGTACATGACTTGAAACCAAAAATGAATCCCCAGACAGAGCTATTAAATTAACAGGTTAACAAGCCAAGGATGGGTAAGATTCTACACAGAGACTTACCAAACTAAGACAGAAGTGCATTGCTTTTGATAATGCATATTCCATGACAGGTAAGGAAGGCATTCTTGTCAGAATGACCTAAGATAGGCCCAGTCTTGTTTATGAAATAAAAAAGGGGAAGAAGCAGAGAGCTTTTAGGGCTGCTTGGCAAGAATCTGACATTGGCCAAAAACAAGAAAGTAGGCTTCAGGCAGGAATTTGACATTAGGTTAGAACAAAGAAGTAATTTTAGGCAGTAATCTTAGGCTAGAACAAAGAAATAACTTCAGGCAGGAATCTAAACATTAGGCTAGAACAGGTAAGTAGGCTTCAGACATAAAAATGACTTCAGACTAGGACAGGGAAGCTGGCTCAGATATTTTGGTCATCCTGATAAGCCCTTAGAAACAGTGATCATGGGTGTGTTCATGGAATTTTATTTATTGCCTTGCTTGTTCTTTGACTATTTGTGTTTATTGCTTTGCTTGTTTGTTGTCTATTTTCATCTATTGTATTGCTAGTTTCTAGAACTGACCTTAATATTCACATGTAATAAAAATGGTATAAAAGCAAAGTGTAGGAGGGGAGGATGTGATGAAGGGTTCTAGAAAGGAAAAATGAGGAAAGGGGATGACATCTAAAATGTAAATAAATAAAATGTCCAATTTAAAAAAAAAAAAAACTCTTATAAAAATAGCCATCTTGCAAAAAAAAAAAATGTGTTGTTCCTTTTGTTCTGTTATCTTAAAAGGTCAGCATCCTCAACACAACATTGGAGTAGGCCTGTGTCTAGAACTGTGCACTCTGATCTATTCGCCAAGATGCTGCTGACCTGTTCTTACCTTCTATATTCACAGAGAGCCCTATAAGGAGCAAGCAAGCTGGAAAGTGTCCTGTTCATAAGGTGGCAGCTGAAGGCATGGCTGCTGTTTTCTAATACACTGATGTTGAAATCCTCTCATAAAGAACCAAACTTGTAGGAGAAGAGCTTCAAACAGAAGCTAGTGGCACCACACAATGGTTCAATCTTTCCAGTAAAAATGTGGACAGAAAGCTCTGAAGGCATCAGCACAAAGAGGGTGTCAATGTTAAACCCCACAGCTTAACAGTTACATGACTCCCAACAACAACTTCCATAATATGAGCCAAACTATATAGATAGAAGTCAACCCAAAAATTGTATAAATATTGACTTAATTAACTTTCTACTCTCCTGTAGTGGAATTTTCTCCTAATTGATTAAATAATAAAGACGACAAGAAACCAATCACTAGGAGAGAAGGAGTGAGCCTTTTGGGTCCGAGAGAAGAGGGATGACAGGAAGCTGGGACTTCCAAAAGGATTGTGGGAGCAAGTTGGACTCGATGTAGGCTGGGGCTGTTAGTTCAGGTGGTGGAATCCACCAGGATCTGACACCAGAAGATTTCTTACATAGAATAGTTGCTGACTTTAGGATTCCTTGCCCAGAGATTGTGTTATCTGTTGATTCTAATCTCAGATTGTCTGGCATTTTCCTTCTCACAGAGATTCAACTAAGCTCCAGGGAAAAGTAACTGGCAGAGCATGGGTTTGCGAGTGCGCCTGAGCTAGCTAAGGAAATTTGAGATTGCTGAGCGGGAGGTTAGATGACTGGGAATATGAGTGGGTTCTGGGGCAACAGAACCATTAGTTGGGCAGACGCCACATGAGGTTAGCCACCAGGGTCGGAGAAGAGCTGGTGATGGAGTGGGTTGTTTTTAAATATTACACTCAACACTCTCCAGTTATCATTTTCCAGGCTCCAGACTGCACACTGCATTTTGGCTTTTAGGATACATCATTGGAATATATGCATATTTTTAAGATACTGTATGTAAGGCTCAGGAGACATCACAGAAGAGGGGGAAGATAAATTATAGGAGTCCGAGAACCAGCAGGACCGCTGCATGACAGTTTCTTCTAGACAGGATAGAGATATTGTTCTCATGAACTCTCAACAACATGGTTGCCTGCACAAAACTTGCAAAGACCCTACCAGTCAGTGTGCCAGCATGGATGGAGAAGAATTTTACAAGGCTTCACACCCACATGAAGAGCTAGAAGAAAGCTGTAGAAGCTGTTGGTTGCTGCCTTGTGTTTCGGTTGTGTTTGTTTGCTCCATTACAGGACAAGAACACAGTCCCAAATGATCAACCCTAAACAGGTATACATAAGGACGACACTAATTGAATGCAGTGGATTATATATTTATACTCATCTTTATATATATATATATATATATATATATATATATATATATATATATATGAAAGAAGAGGGGTTACTGGAGGAGACACAGAAGAAAATTGAGGAGCAAGGAAATGGAAATTATACAAATACAGTGTCCTCATGCATGAAATTCTCAAATTAAAAAATACTGCATGAACTAAATAAATAATTTAATAAGTATTATTTTTAAAAATGTTATGAATAAATAACAAATACAAAGCATATTTTTCACAAATTTTTAAAGAATTTAATAATTCTTCCATGTAGGATTAAGGGGTCCCATGTCCTCTCTGCCACAGAGTTCGGGCAGCTGGGGGAGGCCTGGGAGTTTTGACTGCACTTACCCCATGCTGCTTACCCTAGACTGAGCAGGTGTTGGACTATGGGAAGCCACAGGACACTGCTCTAGGGGTGGGGGAGTGCAGTCTGAGGTCCTGGGGATAGCTGGAGCTGGCTCAGGGATCCCTGGGCCTGCAGGGAGGTCGAGGCCATCTGCTTCTCAGGCTCTTGGGCACCCAGGAACCACTGGGATCCTCAGGAGAGCTGAGAACTAAGTGGGGCCCCCACAGGCTGGGTCTAGCCCAGGGCCGAAGGGAAAAGATGGGGCGCTCTGGCTGAGTACAGGGGGGAAGAGTCCTTGACTTGGTGGTCATGGCTGGAAGCACCGAGAGGCCTAGTACAGGAGACTAGACAGCAGCTCTGTAGGAGAAGACCTTCTCTATGGCTTCCCATGGTGGATCCCAATGAGAAAAGGCAGTCTGTGGGTGATGGTGGTGGTGGTGGTTGTTGTTGTTGTTGTTGTTGTTGTTTGTTGTTGTTATTGTTAGAGACAGGGTTTCTCTGTGTAGCCCTGGCTGTCCTGGAACACACTCTGTAGACCAGGCTGGCCTTGAACTCAGAAATCTGCCTGCCTCTGCCTCCCAAGTGCTGGGATTAAAGGTGTGCGCCACCACTCCCTGGCCAGTCTGTGGTTTTAAGACTTTTATTTTATGGCGGAAAGTGATGAGTGAAAACTGTACCCCAGTTTCTCAGGGCGGCCTGAGGTTAAATACTTTTTGCCAAGAGGAGTGTCTGGGAAGGAAAGTTTAACTGACTAAGCCCTTCAGGCTTTAGGTACCTCATTAAAATGGAGATCTACATAATGTCCTCTCTCTGTGGAGGGATTTGGGGCTTTGCCCTTATGTGACTGATGGCCACAAATCTATGAAGGACTTTGGCTAGTGACAGGGGCCAGGTGTCCTGGAGCATGACAAAACACCTTCCATCCCCCAGGATGTGCTTTACCAGGAACCAGGCTGCCTTTTACCATCTTACACTCCCAGACATAAGCATAGTCTTAATCAAAGACATGATTTTTGAAAACAACAAAAAGATATTAAAGGACCAGGTGTAATGATAACAACTGTAACCCAGCACACAGAAGGCTGAGGTAGCAAGACCATGAGTTTGAGGCCAGCCTGGTATATATAATAAGACCCTGTCAGAAGACAAAATGAGGTAGGGCAGAGAAAGAAAAAGAAAGACTTTGAAAATTCATAATACAATAGTTGCATTTTTAAAAACTGAAATCCAAGCTCAGTGGTGCATAGCTGTGATCCCAATGATTGTGAAGCAAAGGTATGAAAATCATAAACAATCTCAAGGTCATCCTTAAGGTCATCCTTAGCTACACAACAAGTTGGAAGTTAGCCCAGGCTGTGTGGGATCATCCCAAAACAACAAAAGCAAAATTTAAAGAGTTTGAGTTTAATAGGTAGCTCTTACCCTCCCATTTTAATCAACATTAAACATTGTTAATGAGATGGTCAGAGAGGAAATTTAGCTAAGTGACTAATACATTACACTGGTAAGTTATTTGTAATACATTTTGATAGGGTCATTTCTTCTGCTTCAAAATAATCTCAATAATGAAGTATCAGTCCTGTTTTACACCAAAGATTTAATCTGGCATCGGTAGAGATGACTGATGAGAAGTCCGAAGAGGGCTTTTGTTTGTTTTGTGTTTTTTCTTTACTTGTTTCTGGAAAAGGTTTTAATATGGGCCTGGAGGTATAATTCAGCAGTACAGTGCATGTTCTGTGTGCACAAAGCTCTAATTTCAAATTTAACAATACTTAACCTGTACCACTCATACTATCAGTTTATACTCATACTATCACTTTAACACTGAGGCCTTTTGGTTATATTAAGTTTTTCCTCAGTATTATTACTTTATAGCTGTGAGGAGGCAGTAATGGACAACTAACTAAAAAAAAAAGACTACACAGAGGGAAGAATTAATAAAAATCCAATAAAATGATAAATTTTAATATTTTTTTTAAATTACTGAACCATAAAGTAAATGTTTGTTCCATTTTGACGTGCCCTATAGGAGTCTTTTCATTCAAAAAGAAGTCCTAAATTTGACCTACGTCTCTAAATCAAGTCAGATATGTTTTAAGTTGGAGGGGCTACAAATATTGTCTGTACAAAATCTAATAAAGACGGTATCTGCTAATCTTTGAAGAGCAGATAAACTCTGAAATGCTGGGAACATTTGTATTTGCCAAGCAGTGTTCTGTTCCAGTAAGGTTGCAAATTAAATGTATTTTAGATTGTTCTACAATGAAAAAAAAAACTCACCCTGAATCTGTCAGGATTTGATACCCACCCACACCCACTTTATGCCAACATTTCAAGCCACATCAACTACAGCAGTAAATTCTGGAAGTTTTTAAGAGTTGAACCTGTTTTTGAAATGCAAAGTTACATATGAAAGGTTTTAAAGTTCTTGAATGTATCATAGTTACCACAGGAAAAGAAAAGTTAAGTGGAAGGACCAGAAAGAAAGATGAAAACAGCCTGGGCACACACTCATGGTGTGCTTTTTTGGATCATGTCAATCTCCTGGTGCTCATTGCTTTAGGTGTTAATAGACAGAGTTCTTTAGTACAATAGCTGAATATACAGATGAGTTCACACACACACACACACACATGCAAGCACATGCACACTTGCACCAAATAAAGATGCATATAATATATAATATATGTAATATATAATATATATAATAATAAACCATAACATTGAAAACTGTTTTTTTTTCAGAGCTCCCGAAAAGAAAAAACAATATTCCCTAGCTATAAAAACCTAGGAATAACTATTAAATAAAAGCAGCTACAATGTTAAATGGCCTTGAAGCATGTCAGGAGACGTGAACTAAGAGAATGGAACAACATGACAGAGAACAGTTTGTGCTGACACTGCAGACTCTGTACTTAGTGGGGCACTGGAACTTAGCTCTCCACAAGAAAGAAGGCAAAAGACGTTCCCATTCCGTGACAGAGTGGAAACTGCTGCTAGGCCCAAGACCGCATCACCAGACTGGCAGCGTTGAGAGATGAGCGAGAAAAGAGCTGCCACTGGGAACCTTCAACCAGTCATTCCTCGCCTGCAACTTGGTTAAGCTTCTCATCACCAGAACAAAGGCTAGGACCACGAAGAGAAATCAGTGAGAAGTATAGGCAGAGGCTCTACACAGACATCTCATCCATGTATTTCCCAACCCCATGCACCAAAAGGGCCTAAAACACCCCAGTAGCGATGCACAGTTCTAGCTAAGAACTAGGACTCCTTAAAGACCTGGCCATTTCTAGGACAAGAACAAGAAAAACGTAAGATTATCATGGGCCATGCTACGGTACCAAAGGTTAGGGAAAGACTTCAAATACGAAACGATAGCCCCTTATCTACAGGGCATAGGAAACTACCTGAATATGGATATATCTAGAATAAACAGACTGTACAACTAAACAACTATAACTACTGTAGCATGGAATTCTAATACAAAATATGAAGTATTTTTACATAAATCTATAGTAATTTAAGTTTATGGAATAAATATATTAGGGGAAGAAAAAAATGACTTCCCATAAAAGAAGTCTGGATTATGATCTCCTGCAGGTGAGGCTTAATCTTTTTTTTTTTTTTAATCTTTAATTTTTTTTTTACAGTCCAGTCATTATCTCCCCTCCCATTCTGCCCTCTGAGAGTTCCTCATACTTCTCCTCTTCCCCAACCCCAGTCTCCAAGAGGATGTCCCCACCCCACTCCACCCCACACCCCCCATACCCCGCCAGGCCTCCCCATTCCTTGGGGCAAGTCTCTCAAGGTTTAGGTTCATCTTTTCTCACTGAGACCAGACCAGGCCGTCCTCTGCTGTATACATTGGGGGCCTTGGACCAGCTGCCTGGTTGGTGGCTCAGTGTCTGAGAGATCTCAGGGGTCTAGGTTAGTTTGAGACTGCTGGTCTCCCTATGGAGTCGCCCTCCTCATCAACTTCTTCCAGCTTTTCCCTAATTTAACCACAGGGGTCCCAACTTCAGTCCAATGGTTGAGTGTAAGTGTATCTGCATCTGTCTCAGTCAGTTTCTTGTTAGGATGAGGCTTAATCTTAAACTTACTGTACAGGGTAGAATGCACTTAGTGTTTGTATGCAAATCAATCACAAAGATATAGGATGGAAAATGACACAGACAGAAAAAATATGCAAGGCCCCTGAAGTAGAAATGCCTGGCACATGATTAATGTTGGCATCAACAGTGGTGGCCATTTGATGTATGTGTCTCGGGTATGTTGTGAGGAGAAATGGGGCATCCTGTTTCTCAAAAATCATCTTATAATCTTAATTTAATCATGAAGAAAATATCTGACAGATGGCTGAAAGTGCCCTGGTGGGTAAAGGTGTTCACTGAACAAGCATGAAGACCTGAGTTCAGATCACAGCACTTACATAAAAAGCCTAGCATGATCATATGTGCTTGTAACTCCAACACTGTGAGGGAGAGAGACAGGAGGATCACTGGGGCTTGCTGACAATTTCGCTGATTCCAAGTTCAGTGGGAGACACTGTATTCAATGGAATAATGTAGAGAATTGTAGACCAGAAAACTCAACATCCTTCTCTGGTACGTACGTACATACATACATACATACATACATATACATGCATACACACATACGAACATACACACACATACATACACACATATACACACATACACACACATACATACATACAAACACATATACACTTATGCACACACACAGTCATGTACACAGGGACATATAGACACAGACACATATACCATATGTACACACATATCACTCATGTATACACATACAAACATGCACTCAAATAAATCCATAATATTGATCGGACAAGTTGAGAATATTCTATAAAATAACTGACTGAGATGTGTCCAAATTTTCAGAAAATGGGAAAAGAATGAAAAATGTCTCAGGCTAGAAAGTAACAAAAGAGATATATGCCATAATATTGTGGGAAAGCAAATGCCATGGAGGGATCTCAAAATTTAAGATTCACACTCCTCCATGGGAAGCAATTCCATTTCTGTAATGTCTAAAATGTATGAGAAAACAAACTCCCCTTGGAAGAGAATTAGAAAGGAAGAACTGTAGACTTTCTTATACACAGGAAATTTTAGTTTGCAAACTATTATAAAAGGAAATTTAAAATTAGCCTGATCAAAATATTGAGAGAGGGGCTGGCTTATTGGTAAAGAGAACTTGTTGAGAAAGCTCAGGGTCTGAGCTCCAAACCTAACACACACGTTCAATAAAAAGCTGGGAGTGGCTGCACGTGGCCTGAAAACCCTGCACTGGGCTGGAGACACATGGACCTTTCAAGCTGAGTGGCCAGGCTAGTCAACTAAAATGGAGAGCATCAGTTTCAGCAAGAACTTATTTCAGGGGGATAAGGCAGACAGTGATAAGGCAAAGCAGTTAGTCTTCCTCTGCCTTCTGTGTACACATGGACAGAGAAATCCAGATATACATGGGCACATACCCATGCACTACACACACACACACACACACACACACACACACACACACAAACAAACATACACAAACACATACACACACATCAAAAAACAAACAAAATCTAGACCAAGAAAATAATTTGTTTTATGCTTTATTTGCTTATTTATAGTGTGTGTGTGTGTGTGTGTGTGTGTGTGTGTGTGTGCCTGTGTAATGCAAGTGTGTGTGAGTTTGAGTGTGCTTGTACCAGAGCACACATGTGGAAGTCAGAGAACAACTTTAAGAAGTTAGTTCTCTCCTTCCACCTTGGCACGTGGTCTCTCTTCTGCCTGATGTGTTCTCAGCTGCTGGCCTTCAACTTCCCAGGGAAGTCTCCTGTTTTCAGCCCCATCTTGTCTTAGAAGAGCTAGGATTACAGATGCAGGTATCTGTATCTGGGTTTTTCTTTTTATAAATTCCAGGGGTCAAATTCCTCAGGTTTACATGACAAGTACTTTTACTGCTGTATCATCTTGTGAGTCCCAAAACATTGTTAAATGTAGACTTCAACAAAAACTGTATTGAACTTTTCACAATGAGCACTAAATGAAAGATTAAAGACGAGACATTTAGAAAGAAATTAGTTGTATTTAGGTATTTAAAACACTGCACAAAGAGATAAGAAAGGAAATATTTAAAAGAAATAGCCTATGATTAACTATTTCACTTCAGAGCATACACCCAGGGAAGCCCATATCCTACCAGAGAGATACTTGTGCCCCGTGTTTATTGCTGCCTAATTTCCTAAAGCAAGGAAATGGAACCAGCATCACTGCCTATCAACATGTGAATGGAAAATGAAAATCTGGCATTTATACTAAAAATGGAATATTATTTGACTCTCAAGAAAAAATAAAATCACAGAATTTGCAAAAAAAAAAAAATGGATGAACTCAGAATATATAATCTGAAGTAAGACTGTCCAAACTTAGGGAAAAAAAGCTTGATAATCTCCCCCATATGATGTTATTGGCCTGTAATATATAGATACATAAGTAAACAAATACAAGTTTGGTACAGTATGATATCTAGAAAGGAGAAAAGGAAAGGGTAATTTTTAAAAAGAAAATTTTAATGAGTTTGCAGGTGTAGGATACCCTGGGAAATACTTTTGAATACCCTCTCAAGGTATAACACATCACATTGTTGATACAATATAAGTCTTCAAGTGAGCAATGTCATAGCTGGGAACGTCTTAGCAGTGAGAAGCACTGCTGCTCTTCCACAGCATGCAAGTTCAGTTCTCAGCACCATGTGGCAGCTCACATGGTAAGTCTCTAAGTCCAATTCTGGATGACCTGATGCCCTCTTCTGGCCTCCAAGGCAGCAGGCTCACAAGTGGTACACAGGCCAGCATACATGTAAGCCCAACACCCAGATACATAATAGGCAGTATCCACATGGGGTTCCATGACAGGCTGTCGCTTTACTTCCAGACCTGATTTTGAATTCTGTTTTTCATTGAAGGATGTAATTTTTGCTTTGTGTAGGAAGTCTAAATTATATTGGTTTTGATGAATAAATATCCTTTGTTTTCAATATTAAAAATAAATAAAGATTGTGGATAATAAACTACAAATATCCAATAGATGCCTATACAGTCAGTAAAGGGAGCACAGAAAAGTTAAGGAGAGGTGACATTCAAAAAATAGGTAGGGAAATGGCCTATAATTAAAGGCAAGCATCTCTAGTATATGGTTTTGCAAAGAGAAGCACAAGGAAATATTAACCACCACTTGTCATATTTTGAGAGTATGGAATATACAAATCATAGAAAGATTTTCAAATAAAAGTGAAGACATTTTTGTAAACAGCAAGCACATTAACAGGGAAATGTTTTCAGCAATAATAAGAGGAAGTAGTCTACATTAGTTAATAATTAACTCACAGTGCCAAAGTCAAATAAATGTCTTTTAAGACTGTGGATGAAATAAAACCAACATGAATAATATAAAGTCTGGAAGAAGCTAAGGAGAAGGGCAACCCCATAGAAGACCAGCAGGCTCAACTAACCAGGACCCTTGAGATCTCTCAGATACTGAGTCACCAACATGGCAGCATACACTAGCTGATATGAGGTCTCTGATACATATACAGGAGAGGACTGCCTGGTCTGGCTTAAGTGAGAGAAGATGTGCCTAACCCTCTTAGAGACAGTGGAGGGAGGAATGGGATAAGGAACTGTGGGAGGGCGGACAGGGAGGGGGTAATGACTAGACTGTAGAAAAAAATAATATAATAATAATAATAATAATAATAATAATAATAATAATAATAATATAGCAAACAAATCCTGATGGAAGGACACATTTTGTAAAGTATGTTGCAGCCCTAAGGTGAAAGAGCTTGGCATAGGTGGGGACAGAGGGGTCTGTGTCTTTAAATAAGAAGATGGGACTAAAACATGAGACAATATGGATGTTGGGGAGGGAGTGGCTTGAGATAGTCTCTATGTCTTACTTGGAGAAGACTGGAGAAACAGATAAATAGGAGACTCAGAAGGGCTGAAAGCGTACTGGTGAAGCTGGCTGAGTTGAAGATCGGCTGTATAATCTGGTGATGTGGTAGCCTTAAGTAAGTTACTCAATTTTTCTAAATCTTACCTATAGCCACAATAAATGTTTATCTCACCAGTTTGTGACAATGATGGAACAAGTTAAGGGAGATAAAACTGAAAAATCTGACAAGAAGGTCTTTTAAACTAAGCAATAAACCAATACTATTATTAAAACTCTAGATAGCTGAGGATAACCTTGAACTTTTGATTCTCCACCTCTGCCTCATGAGTACAGAGATTACAGGCATGCATCACTACACCCATTAATATGTGTGTAGGGACTAGAACTCAGGGCTTCATGTGTGCTGTCCAAGCACTGCACTGTTCATGCCGTTAGGCTCCTGCTTTAGATTTGTTTGCAACAGACAATGGTGAGCATTCAAATTTTGCAAGAGTGATTTCTGTGCATTTTGGAGATTCTTTTGCCAATCATCTTCACCAGCAAACTTGCTAAGGATGACAGCCAAGAGTCTGCATGTGGGGAGCCAGCAGCTTGGCAAAGGGACACAAACTTTCCCTTGTAGTTAGTGTTCTCTTAACCTAAGAAGAAATGCAACATTTCTCTTTCAGAACCCTGAGTATGACTGTCCCCTACCCATGTTCTCTTGTCTTTCCCAAACTATAGCTGTCCCATGAGGAACTAGACCAGGAGGGAAACTGGGATCAAAATTGTAGTGGGGCTTACAGGTACAAAAGGTGGACAAATATATGCAAAAAAGAAACAGAATTTCAGAAACAGAAATGGATGAAGTGTGGCATGTGGAGTGGCAAGGGTAACAATCATTGTTCAAAAGTGGCCTGGAAACAGAGGTCAAGAGGCAATAGTCAAACTTTCAGAAAATTTGCAAGCCAGTTGTTTGACAGCTACTATTAGATAATGGAGCTGGAAAGATGGCTGAGCAGTTAAGAGCACTGGCTGCTCTTCAAGAAGATTCCCAGCACCCTCATAGCAGCTCATTAACTGTTTGCAAGTCCCAGGGGGATCTGGTGCCCTCTTCTGGCCTCAGTAGGTACCAGGTTCTTTACCTGACACACAGACACAAAAAATACAGACAAAACACCACGTGCATAAAAATATATTTATGAAATTATTTTTAATAAATAATTTGTAATTTGGTTCTCTACTTCAACTAAGAGGGTTCCTGGCCTCAAACTCAGGATTTTAAGCTTGGTGGCGAGCACCTTTACCCAATAGGCCATCTCTCCAGCTCCAATTCTCCACTTCTTCACTGCAGGTGCAGTGTCATCATCTGCCTCAATCTCCCTGAGCCTTGACATCTCTACCATAATCTGTAAACTATAATAGACAATCCCTCCATTTAAAAAACTAGGTTATATTAAAATATAATTAATTTATACTTAAAATAAAGGTAGAGAAAATATTGTTTGTCTTAAAGAAATCTTAAAGTCATTTTATGTTATTTTTAAAAAAGAAAAGACATGGCTATACTTCCTAACCTACTCAAATTATTTAGACACCAAAAAAAATGGAAAAAAAGATTTGGTGAAGTTAATTGGTGCACACACACACAAAAAATAAAAGCAGTTGGAAGACAAATATATATCTTCTCTCATCGATGGCTACTACATCAAAATGTTCAGGTGTGAATATACATCACCCAGAGTAATCACAGAAACCAGCAAAGTTAACAAGGACCGTAGAGAGGGAAAGACCAAAAAGAGATAAAAATGTGAAGAGAATGGAGAAAGGGGTGCTAACTATGAGGGAGAATGGTAAATAACAGTAAGAATGTCTGAAAAAGTTATAGAAAATAATATCTATTTACATAGATTTTATATAAGGTATATATATAAGTCTATGTGTGTACATATAACATATATGAAATTTTCCCACTTGGGCTGGCAAAGCTCCTTCAAAAAGCCATAAGTTAACAAAACCCTAATACCAGATACGAGAAGCCCCAATAGTACAAGTTGTTGGTCAAGAGAGTCCAAGAGACTTCGAAACTTATTATAGGATACTGCCCTTGGTTGTTTCCTGGATATTGAAGGTTAAGTCCTTATTTCTAATGACACCACTCACTTCAGGACAGGACACAGAGAATCAAAGTTGGATGTGTACTGATTTAACTCCTCCCTGAGGACTAGCTTTCATGGTACCTGATTTTCTATGCAAGCTACAAATGGCAGAAAGCAACTGAGAGTTCCACACCGCTATTATGTCAATGAACCACAACATCAACCAGCATGGCTATAAACCTAAGTGTGCAAGAATAGCACATATAACTTGGCAATAACTAGCATCTCTTTAATTACTCTTATGGTTCTGTCTCCAAGAGGAAAATTATACCTGGTGCTGGAATCATAGCCAACCACCCATGGCTAGTGAGGTCATGGAGTTTGGAGGAAGAACATCCAACTACCACTTTACTAAGCCAACATAATTCCTAACTGCATTCTAAGTATTTATTCTGATACTTCCCAACTGTGATCCTTAGGGCCATACCTAACCTGAACTCTGAATGTGATTTCCACTCTTTCTGTCTGCCACTTCAGTTTCTTCCCTGACAGTGTAGCAGACTACATGCAGGAGCCTCTTCTCCCTCCTTCTCTCCCTCCATTTTCTGGAAATTCTGCTAAACCTTAAACCTTGTGGCAAACAAATCATCCCCCCATCCCTTTGTATCAGCTGCCTACACCTATTAATACTCTCTACCCATCTACCAGAGATTCTCAGTATTGAGAACTGGGTGAGGGTAGATGTGGATCAGGCAAGTAAATTTCACAATCCTTCCATTTTGTCTTCATGATCTCTCCATTTTAAATCTAAAAAATTCCAGTTACAAAATATCCAGGAAATCTAGGACACTTTAAAAAGTTGAAAGTTACAAATAATAGAAATAAAAGAAAACAAAAGGCATAAAAATATTTTCAGCAAAATCATAGAAGAAAATTTCCCTAACCTAAAGAAGAAAGTGCCTATCAAGGTACAAAAAACATACAGAATACCAAACAAACTGCACAAGAAAAGAAATCCCTTCACAACACAATAATCAAAGTACAGAAGCACTTAAAGTACAAGAAAAAATGAATGTTGAAAGCTGCAAAAAGGAAAAAGACAAAGTAACATATAAAGATGAACCCTTTAGAATAACATTCAACTTCTCAATGGAGGAGGGCCTGAACAGATGTTTCACAAACTCTTAAGAGACAACTGCCAACCTATAAAATTATACCCATCAAAACTATCAGTCACAACAAATGGAGAAAGAAAACACTCAATAATATAACACAATCTAATTCATATATCTCTATAAATCAGGCCCACAAATGCTATTAGAAGAAAAAATTCAATTGGAAGAAGTTGATCACACCCAGGAAAACATCAAGAATAAGTAATCCAAGACAAGCAATTCAAAACAAGGGAAACCCATACCATAATATCAAAATATCATGAATCAATAAACACTGGTCACTAATAACTTTCAATATTAATGGCCTTGACATCCATGACACATACCTAATATCAGAAAGAGACATCACCTCATGGTAAAAGGATGGAAAAAGATGTTCCAAGCAACAAACCCAAGAAACAAGCCAGTGTAGCCATTTTAATATCTGACAAAATAGACTTCAAATCAAAATGTATCAGAAGAGATACAAAAGGATAATACATACCAATGAAAGGGAAAAAAACCTACCAAACAGATATTACACTTCTAAAGATCTATGTACCAAACTCAAGGTTATCCAAGTTCATTTAAAAAAAACCTATTATACTAAAATCACATATTGGCCCTCACAAAATAATAGTGGGTGACTTCAATACTCTACTTTCAACAATAAACAAGTCATCTAGACAGAAACTAAACAGAGAAATGCTAGAATTAAATGACACCATAAATCAAATGGACCTAGTAGACACTTACAGACCATTTCACCCAAAGACAAAAGAAAATATTTTTCAGAAGCTCATGGAACTTTCCCCAAAATTGGTCACATATTTGGACAAAAAGTAAGTCTCAAGAGATACAAGAAATTTGAAATAATACATTTTATCCCATCTGGTCATCATGAATTAAAGCTGGATATCAACAACAAATAGAATAGAAAGCTAACAAGCTTGTGGAAATTGAACAACTCGCTACTGAATAAAAAAGGAAATTAAGCCTTGGCTAATAGTACCAACTTAGATAAGGACAAGTGAAGCATAGGCAGAGTCATAATGACCTGACCCCTGAACCTTCACCCAGCTGATACCCTGTTCTGAAAGATATCTATACTCCCCCTGAACATCTATGCTCCTGTGTCACCCTTCCCCACATCCTGCATTTTCATGTTTATAACCCCTGTGTTAAAAAGTAAAAATTATGATTTGATAATAATAAAAAAAAGACAAAATAAAAAAAGAAAAGAAATGACACACAGTGTCCCCCTGGCTCTGCTGACTTAGCTTCTGAAAATCCATTTTCTTGTTCTCAGAAATACTTTGAATTATAAAATGTTATTGTGGTTTTTATTAGTATGCTGGGTAAAATAATTTTTATTGATTTCATTTTAAATTTCATAGTTTGTAGTGAGTTAAAATGTCCTTCAACATAATTATAGGTCATATTTATTTTCATATTGTAAAATGCAAGTTAATCTGTTGAACATTTTTTTAAAAATGGATTCCTTTTTGAGAATTTCATATATGAGCACAGTATTTACATAATTTTTTCTTTCTCTCCTTCCTCCCACTCTTTCCAACCCCCAATACTGTTCAAATACATCTTATTTAATTATTGTCCATATATGTATGTATATATGTATACATGTATAAGTATGTATGTATATACAAATACTGATAAATAAAGTGTTTTGGGGAAAAATTAATTTCTAAAAATTAATCTTTTTAGAATTAAATTAAAAAACAACACACTCAAACCTATGAGATGGCACAAAGGCAGTTCTGAGAAGCAAAGTCATAGCAGTAAGTGCCTAAATTTAAAAAATAGAAAGATTTCATATTTGTAACTTAACTGCACACCTGAGAAGTTTGGAACAAAAAGAAAAATTAATACTCTAAAGGAGTAAATGGCAAAAAAGAATCAAACGCAGGGATGAAATCAATAAAATAGAAACAAACGAAAAAGAATATGAACAATTCAGAAAATCATTACAAAACAGGAAGAAAGGATTCAACTTAAATTAGAAAAAAAAGAGAGACATCACAACACTGAGGAAATCTAGAGAATCATAAGAACATACTTTTAAAAATCTGTATTCCATGAATCTGAAAAACTTAAAAGAAATGGATACATTTCTAGATGTATATGACCTGTCAAAGTTCAATCAAGATCAGATAAGCAACTTAGACTGATAGCCCTAGTAAAATAGAAACAGTAAATTAAGGGGGTAGAAAAGCTTAGAACCAGATGCATCAGAACAGAATTCTACAAAAACTTCAATAAAGAATGAATGACAATGCTTCTCAAATTATGCCACAAAATTGAAACAGAGGGAACATTGCCTAATTTTTTTATGAAGCTATAATTATACATAAAGCCCAAACAAGGCTCTCTGCTCCTCCCTGTTCCCAAGATTGCCACATCTTCTTGTGCAGTGCCAGCCTCGTCCCGTAGACAAAATGGTGAAGGTCAGTGTGAACAGATTTGGCAGTATTGGGCGCATGGTTATCAGGGTTGCCTTCTGCTCTGCATCTGGCAAATTGGTGATTGTTGACATCAACGACTCCTTCATTGACCTCAACTACATGGTCTACATGTTCCAGTATGACTCCACCCATGGCAAGTTCAACGGCACAGTCAAGGCTGAGAATGGGAAGCTTGTCATCAATGGGAAGCCCATCACCATCTTCCAGGAGCGAGATCCCACTAACATCAAATGGGGCGATGCTGGTGCTGAGTATGTTGTGGAGTCCACTGCTGTCTTCACCACCATGGAGAAAGCCAGGGCCCACTTGAAGGGTGGGGCCAAAAGGGTCATCATCTCTGCCCCTTCTGCTGATGCCCCCATGTTTGTGATGGGTGTGAACCATGAGAAATATGACAAGTCGCTCAAGATTGTCAGCAATGCATTCTGCACTACCAATTGCTTAGCCCCCCTGGCCAAGGTCATCCATGACAACTTTAGCATCATGGAAGGGCTCATGACGACAGTTCATGCCATCATTGCCACTCAGAAGACTGTGAATGGCCCCTCTGGAAAGCTGTGGAGTGATGGCCATGGGGCTGCCCAGAACATCATCCCTGCATCCACTGGTACTGCCAAGGCTGTGGGCAAGGTCATCCCAGAGCTGAACGGGAAGCTCACTGGCATGGCCTTCCGTGTTCCTACCCCCAATGTGTCCATTGTGGATCTGACATGCCGCCTGGAGAAACCTGCCAAGTATGATGACATCAAGAAGGTGGTGAAGCAGGAATCTGAGGGCCCACTGAAGGGCATCCTGGGCTACACTGAGGACCAGGTTGTCTCCTGCAACTTCAACAGCAACTCCCACTCTTCCACCTTTGATGCTGGGGTTGGCATTACTCTCAATGACAACTTTGTAAAACTCATTTCCTGGTATGACAATGAATATGGCTACAGCAACAGGGTCGTGGACTTCATGGCCTACATGGCCTCCAAGGAATAAGAAACCCTGGACCGCCCACCCCAGCGAGGACACTGAGAGCAAGAGAGAGGCCCTCAGTTGCTGAGGAGTCCCTGTCCCCAACACTGAGCATCTCTCTCACAATTTCCTTCCCAGACCCCATAACAACAGGAGGGGGCTAGGGAGCCCTCCATACTCTGAAATACCATCAATAAACGTTCGTTGCACCCCCACCCCCAAAAAAGACCAAACAAAGGAAAACAATTATAGACCATTTTCTTTTATGAACATAGACATAAAAAATACTCAATAAAATATTTGCAAATTGAATACAGGAACCTGTCAAAAAGATCAACCATCACAATCAAATAGACGTCATCTGAAGATGCAGTGGTTGTTCAACATAGATAATTCAATAAATACAATCCACCATATATAGACAAACTGAAAGACTAAAGATTCAGAAAAGGTATTTGACAAAATCCAACATTCCTTCATGATAAACGTCTTGTAGAAACTGGGGATATAAAGGACATACCTCAGGCAAAATAAAAATGATTCAAAGAAATCCCACAGCTAACATCAACACAAATGAAGACAATCTCAAAACATTTCCACTAAAATCAGGAACAAAATAAAGCTGAATGTTCTATTCACACTTAACTCAATACAGTGCTTGAAGTCTTACCTAGAGCAATAAGACAACTGAAGGTCAAGACCATGCAAATATGAGAGGAAGAACTCAATGTATTTTTCCTTACGGATGGTATGATTTTATCCATATATAATCCCAAAAACTCCACAAGGAAATTTCAATGGTTAATAAATACTTTCCAACAGCTAATAAATACTTTCAGCAAAGTACCAGGATAGAAAACTAATACACAAAATTAGTAGCTTTTTTTTTTATAGACAAATAAAAAGGCTGAGAAAGAAATCAGGGAAAGAATATCTTTCAGAATAGCCTCAAAATATATCTTTGGGAATAACTTTAACGAAGCAAATGAAAGACTTGTGTAATAAAATCTTTTAGGGCATTGAAGAAAGAAATTGAAGAATTTATCAGAAGATGGAAAGATCTCCCATGTTCAAGGGTTAATATAGTAAAAATGACCAACCTACCAAAAGCAATCTACAGAGTCAGTGCAATCTCTATCAAAATTCAAAAACAATTCTTGACTGAACTTGAAAGAACAATTTTCAGTTTCATATGGAAGCACATACAGACCACACACACACACACACACAACTATATTTAAAACAATTGTAAAATACAAGAACTTCTGGAATATATATATATATATATCCTGATATCAAGTTGTACTACAGAGCAATATTAATAAAAACAGCATGCTATTTGCACAAAACAGACATTGTTCAAGCCAACATCCACAAAAAGAGAATAGATATTGTATCTGTCCTTTGGAGTCTGGGTTACCTCATTCAGAATGATTTTTCTCTAGTTCTATTCATTTCCATGTGAATTTCAATGGAACATAAATGAAGACCCAAACATAAATATACATTCCTATGGACACCTGATTTTTGACAATAAAGCAAAAAAACATATACCAGAAAAATAATAGCATCCTCAACAAATGGTGCTGGTCAAACTGGATGGCTACATATAGAAGAATATAGGTAGATTCGTGCACAAAACCCAACTCTAAATTGATCAAAGACTTCAACATAAGTTCAGAAACCCTGTATCTGATAAAAGAGAAAATGAGGAATACTCTTAAATTCACTAGCATGGAAAAAGGACTTTCTGAACACGACATAATAGCACAAGTGCTAATATTAACAGTTACTAAATAAACTGAAAGTCTTCTGTCTGGCAAAGGACACCATTGTCAGGACAAAGCAGCAGCCTATAGAATGAGAAAATTACGCATCCAATAGCGTTTTCATATGTAAAAAATATAAAGAGCCAAAAAGATGTCAAGAAAACAACAAACCCAATTTAAAAATGGAGTACAAAACTGAACAGAGATTTCTCAAAGTATGAAATACAAATGACCAATAAATACCTAAAGAGTGTTCAACATTCTAAGTTATCAGAGAAATGAAATGGAACATAATTTAAGATTTTATCTTATACCTGTCAGAATGGCCAAGATCAATATAGCAAATGATAGCTCATGCTGGCAAGCATATGGGGTATGGAAAGTACGCATCCAGTGATAGTGGGAGCGCAAACTTGGACATCTAGTATAGAAATCAGTATGACAGTTTCTCAGGAAACTGAAAACAGATCTACCTTGTGACCCACCTATATGACTCTTGGACATATGCTCAAAGGACTCTATATCTTACTACAGAGACACATGTTCACATCTGTTGCTCCTTTCTTCATAATAGCCAGAAACTGGAAGTAGCCTAGATGTCCACCATCAGATGAATGAATAATAAAAATGTTAGCCATGTATATAATGGAATCTTGTTCAGTTGTTTAAACATTTAAGTCATGAAATTCACATGGAAATGAATAGAACTAGAGAAAAATCATTCTGAATGAGGTAACCCAGACTCCAAAAGACAGATACAATATCTATTCTCTTTTTGTGGATGTTGGCTTTTAAACGCTCAACAGGCATGCTACTGTATGAATAACCACAGAGGTTAGGTGTGGAATAAGGAACTAGGTGGTTACAGAAGGCTATCCCAAGGAAGCATATACAGAACACATAAAGAAATGGGAATGAAGGGAGACAGGAATGGGAAGATTAAACAAGGAGGGGGAAAGAATATGATATAAGACAGGGAATATGGTGAGGAATAGCTAACACTAAGAGTCATATGAGGGGTCATATGAAAACCTACTATAGTAGAAACTTCTTACAATATAAACACATTTGAAAGAAATCTAAATGGAGTCATCAAATAACAGGAGAGACAAAGTCTCAGTTAAATATCTTTGCCACCAACTGGCCCCATGTGGGGCCCCATGCAAACCCTCAAACAACTCAGACTATTTTGCCAAGGCTATTGATTGCTCTCTACACTCTGATGGAAAGGCTTAACTGGTGAAGGCAACATTGATATATCTCATTGAACACAAAGAAGTTGATCTGGTGCTCAACCAGAGCCTTCAACTGGTGTTCATGGTATGGGAAGACAGCCTATACACTACCATAGAAGAAAGATAAACAGCAACTCTACTACAAACCCTTCAATCTACAATGGTGACCTTCATACATATATGTCGGTGCAAGAGTGGCACAAACATTGTGGGAGTAGTCAATCATTATCTGATTTGATTTAAGGCTCATTCCATGAGATGGAACCTGTGTCTGACACTGCCCAAGTGGCCAAGAATCAGAAACTAGATCAGTCATGGATCTTAGGAAACCAAATATTGTTCACTAAAACAAAAACAAAACAAAAAAAAAAAAACATTGCAATAAAATGACTCCTAAGAACATTATGCTGTACCCATAGATCAGTGTATCACTCACCAACAGAGAAGCTTTCTTCTGAAGTAGAGGGAACTAATATAGAAACCCCCAACTGGACAACATAACAGAAAGTGAGAGACCTTGAAACACTTAGTCCAAGTGGGGTGTCTTCATCAAATTCCTCCTAGAAGGGAACTGTGCAGAAGAGAAGACAGAAATACAAAGATGATGAATGATACCAAAAAAAAAGTGTCTTCCAGGCACATATGAACTCACATAAACTGTGGCAGCAAGCATAGGGCTTGCACAGATCTAATCCAGAGGTACTGAAATGGGGAAGTAGACACAGCCTCCCATCTCCAACCAAGAAACTCTCTCCAATTAACAAGCACTTGCAAAGGAAAAATTAGTTCCTCCAAGGAATTCTCACTTACTATACAAACCACACTTAAGGGCAGGCACCATCTCCAGTAGTAGATGTCCAGTCCTAAAGGAACTCAAAAGAATTAAGATTTTTTTTGTCTCATTTTGCTTTGTTTGATCTGTTTTGCTTATTTTGTTTGTTCTATTTTTCTCATCTTTTGCTTGTATATTATGGTTTCTGATTTTGAGTTTGCATAGATTGTGTGTGTGTGTGTGTGTGTGTGTGTGTGTGTGTGTGTGTGTATGTATGTGTATGTGCAGTTCTCATGTTCTTTCTTAGTTTATTTTTTGTTTGGTTTGTTTCATCCTTGTTTCTTTAGGGCTTTTTTTTTTTAACTTGTTGGTTGTCTTAGGAAAGAAAAAAGAAAGATATGGAACTAGAAGGGTAGGGAAGTAGGTAGAATCTTTGAGAAGCTGAGGAAGAGGAAATGTGATCAGAATACACTGTATGGAAATTACTTTATTTTCAATTTAAAAATTAAAAATAAATAATAAAGAAATAAATATGTACCTTTATATCCACAGATACGTGTTTCACCCATCACTCAACAAAGAAACTTCTATTTTCAACACAAATAGACAATTAACAAAAGCTACAGCCAATAAAAATGCAGAGAACAATTGATTTGTGATGCCTAGTCCCAATAGATCTGTCTACAGCACAATTTTTACACCTCAAGCTCAGGGAATGGAAAGGAAGAGAGAACAGCACACTTATAAGACCCAAAGGAAGACGATGTGTGCTTCTAGCATTGCATCTCCTAGAAAAATCAGGGAAGCTACCCCATGAAATCTCAACAACATGGTTGTCTAAATAAGATCTGAACAAGAACAATACCAACAGACATGCTAACTTGAAAGGAAAGGGGGAAACATCGTCGGCTTCAACCCTAGACAAAGAACTACAGCAACTAAGCAATGCTGGGAGAAGGAAGAAATTGTATTTCCAGGAAAAGTCCTCCAACTGATTTTCTAATACCAAGTGTCCAGCCTTAAAATTATATACATACAAGTTACATTATATGACTGAACAAATTGTATTTAGCTATTTAGGATTAAGAAAGAGCCAGAGGTGGGAGAATACACAGGAGAGTGTAGAGAGAGAAATAGGAAAGGAAAAAATTATGTAATTATACTTTAATTTCAAAAATAAAAAAAGATTAAAATGTGCTCAGCAATATAAAACATATAATTTTGGTCTAGCTACAAATTAAGAATAGTAAAGTTAGGCTGGTAAGATGACTTAGCTGTTAAGAGCACTGGTTGTTCTTCTAAAAGTACTGAGTTCAATTCTCAGCACCCATGTGGTGGCTCACAACCATCTATTAAAGGGATAAAAAGCCAGAAGAGGGCTTCTTGCATACAGGTGTACATTCAGACAGAGTAATCATACATAATTAATTACTTAATTTTAAAAAATAGAAAGGTTCATTATTAATTTAATAAATAGTATTTTAATGGAGTAATTGTGACGGTAAAACGTTAGAAAGATTAGTTTTGAATTCAAGACAGAACAAATAAACAACTCACTGATGCCACAAAAACTCAAAATTATAGTAAAGGTCCTAGACAAGAAAAGAAATACTATATATAACAGATTATATTTTATATATAGATTTTATATTATATATAAATTATATATAACAGAATGAACAATATACAGAGCCGCTGTGAGAAAAACTATAGAGATACAGCGAGAGACATGAAAAATTTGAGTATAATAAAAATATATTCATGGTCATGGAAGGAAAATTATTTAGTTAGTCTCAACAATCTCACATTTAGTGTCTATTGAAATAATTCTAATGTGTTTTGAGTTCTCGGTTAGCATGGACAAGGCCTTAAATTCCCATCTGAGGCCTGCGGGTGAGTGCACCCCGGATTCCGCCAGACATATTCTGGGGGATCCACAGATCCCACAACCAGCTTTAGGTAGGAAAACCCACATACTACCCTGAGCTCATAGCTGGGCGCCCTGAGTGCTCAGAATCCAGCAGATACCCCTGCCCGCTCCCCTCCCCCGCGCCCCTGCCGGCTAGCACCCCACTTCTGCCCATCTCCCGGGTCTGAGTCCCGGACCAGACCTCTACCAGGTCTGCAGTTGTGTGGACCCCGGATACCGCCTAAGACATACTGGAAGGTCCACTCAACCCAGAGCCAAAGAGGAACAACTGAACTCAGAGCGTCAGACAACATATCCTGAGATATCCAAGAGGAGACACTGCACCCAGAACAGCAGACATCTAGCTGGACTGCTACCTTGGAGGCACCATATCCTGAGGCATCCTAGAGATACCACAGTAATCAGGGCAGCTGGAAAAAATCACAGAGACATCTGGACTCCTAGAAGACCAAACACAAGCGAGACAACTGGAAAGACAGGCTTCAATCAGAGACAGAAGTACAGGTAGCACTAGATTTAACCAGATGGCAAAAGGCAGGTGCAAGAACATAAGCAACAGAAACCAAAGTTACATGGCATCATCAGAACCCAGTTCCCCCATCATAGCAAGCCCTGAACACCCCATCACACCAGAAAAGCAAAATTCAGAATTAAAATCACTTCTCATGATGATGATAGAGGGCTTTAAGAAAGACATAAATAACACTCTCAAAGAACAGATAGAAACCCTTAGAGAGGAAACACAAAAATCCCTTAAGAAATTGCAAGAAAATGCAACCAAATGGGAGAAGGAATTAAACAAAACCATGCAGGATCTAAAAATGGAAGTAGAAACAATAAAGAAATCACAAAGGGAGAACACCCTGGAGATAGAAAACTTAAAAAAACGATCAGGAGTCATAGACACAAGTATTACCAACAGAATACAAGAGATGGAAGAGAGAATCTCATGTGCAGAAGATACCATGGAAAACAATGACACAACTGTCAAAGAAAATATAAAAGGCGAAAAGCTCCTAACCCCAAACATCCAGAAAATCCAGGACACAATGAGAATGCCAAACCTAAAGATAATAGGTATAGATGAGGGTGAAGATTCACAACTTAAAGGGCCAGTAAATATCTTTTAAAAAATTATAGAGAAAAACTTCCCTAACCTAAAGAAAGAGATGTCCATAAATATACAAGAAGCCTACAGAACTCCAAATAGTTTAGACCAGAAAAAAAATACTTCCCGCCACATAATAGTCAAAACATCAAATGTACAAAACAAAGAAAAAAATACTAAAAGCAGTAAGGGAAAAAGGCAAAGTAACATATAAAGGCAGACCTATAAGAATTACACCAGACTTCTCACCAGAGACTATAAAAGCAGGAAGATCCTGTACTGATATCATAAAGACCCTAAGAGAACAAAAACACCACCCCAGACTACTATACCCAGCAAAACTCTCAATCACTATTGATGGAGAAATCAACATATTCCATGACAAAACCAAATTTACACAATATCTTCACACAAATTTAGCACTTCAGAGAATAATTGATGGAAAACTCCAACACAAGGAGGGAAACTACAACCTAGAAAAAGCAAGAAAGTAGTCTTCTAATAACCCCAAAAGAAGATAGCTACACAAACATAATTCCACCCCTAATAACAAGAAGCAACAATCATTTTTTTCTTAATATCTCTTAATATCAATTGACTCAATTCTCCAATGAAAAGACACAGACTATCAGACTGGATACATAAACAGGGCCCAACATTTTGCTGCATACAGGAAACACACCTCAGTGAAAAAGACAGACACTACCTTAGAGTAAAAGGATGGAAAACAATCTTCCAAGCAAATGGTCCCAAAAAACAAGCTGGAGTAGCAATTCTAATATCAAATAAAATCAACTTTCAACCAAAAGTAATCAAAAAATAAGGAAGGACACTTCATACTCATCAAGAAAAAAATTTACTAAGATGAACTCTCAATTCTGAACATCTATGTCCCAAATGCAAGGGCACTCACATACATAAAAGAAACTTTACTAAAGCTCAAAGCATACACTGCATGTCACACAATAATAGTCCCACTCTCAGCAATGGAAAGATCATGGAAACAAACTAAACAGAA
This sequence comes from Arvicanthis niloticus, assembly GCF_011762505.2. Classification (NCBI taxonomy): domain Eukaryota; kingdom Metazoa; phylum Chordata; class Mammalia; order Rodentia; family Muridae; genus Arvicanthis; species Arvicanthis niloticus. The sequence goes on along the minus strand of NW_023046070.1, from coordinate 46,728 downwards.
AAACAATGAAACTAACAGAAGTTATGAACCAAATTAACTGATATCTATAGAACATTTCATCCTAAAACAAAAGAATATACCTTCTTCTTAAGCACCTCATGGTACCTTCTCCAAAATAGACCATATAATTGGTCACAAAACAGGCCTCAATAGATTTAAAAAAAAGATTGAAATAATCCCTTGTACCCTATCAGATCACCATGGACTAAGGCTTGTCTTTAATAATGACAAAAACAATGGAAAGCCCACATACATGTGGAAACTGAACAATGCTCTACTCAAGGATGACCTGATCAAGAAAGAAATAAAGAAGGAAATGAAAGACTTTTTAGAATTTAATGAAAATGAGGACACATCATACCAAAACTTGTGGGACTCCATGAAAGCAGTACTAAGAGGAAAACTCATTACTCTATGAGCCTACAAAAAGAAACTGGAGAGAGCATACAGTAACAATTTGACAGCATACCTGAAATCTTTAGAACAAGAAGAAGCAAATACACCAAAGAGGAGTCGACAGCAGAAAATAATCAAACTCAGGGCTGAAATCAACTAAGTAGAAACAGAAAGAACTATACAAAATATCAACAAAACCAGGAGCTGGTTCTTTGAGAAAATCAACATGATAGATAAATCCTTAGCCAGACTAACCAAAGGGCACAGAGACAGTATCCAAATTAATAAAATCAGAACTTAAAAGGGAGACATAACATCCGAAACTGAGGAAATTTTTAAAAATCATCAGATCCTACTATAAAGGCCTATACTCAACAAAATTGGAAAATCTGGATGAAATGGACAATTTTCTAGACAGATACCAGGTACCAAAATTGAATCAGGAGCAGATAAACCATCTAAAAAGTCCCATAATCCCTAAAGAAATAGAGGCAGTCATTAAAAGTCTCCACACCAAAAAGAGTCCGGGACCAGATGGTTTTGGTGCAGAATTCTATCAGACCTTTAAGGAAGACCTAATAGTAATTCTCTTCAAACTATTCCACAAAATAGAAACAGAACGAACATATAATACCCAATTCATTCTATGAAGCTACAATCGAGCTCATACCTAAACCTCACAAAGACCCAACAAAGAAAGAGAACTTCAGGCCAATCTCTCTTATGAATATTGATGCAAAAAATACTCAATAAAATTCTTGCAAACCGAATCCAAGAACACATCAAAACAATCATCCATCATGATCCCAGAAATGCAGGGATTGTTCAATGTTCAGAAATCCATCAATGTAATCCACTATATAGACAAACTCAAAGAAAAAAAACACATAATTATCTCATTAGATGCTGAGAAAGCATTTGACAAAATTCAACATCCCTTCATGTTAAAAGTCTTGGAAAGATCAGGAATTCAAGGCCCATACCTAAACATAGTAAAAGCAATATACAGCAAGCCAGTAGCCAACATCAAACTAAAAGGAGAGAAACTTGAAGCAATCCTACTAAGATCAGGGAGTAGACAAGGCTGCCCACTCTCATCCTACCTATTCAATATATTACTGGAAGTCCAAGCCAGAGCAATTAGACAACAAAAAGAAATCGAAAAGATACAAATAGGAAAGAAAGAAGTCAAAATTTCACTATTTGCAGATGATATGATAGTATACTTAAATTTCCCTAAAACTTCCACCAGAGAACTCCAAAACCTGAAAAACAACTTCAGCAAACTGACTGGATATAAAATCAACTCAAACAAATCAGTAGCCTTCCTCTACTCAAAGGATAAACAGGCTGAAAAGAAATTAAGGAAATGACACCATTCACAATAGTCACAAATAATATAAAATATTTTGGAGTGAATTTAACCAAGCAAGTGAAAGATCTGTATGATAAGAAATTCAAGTCTCTGAAGAAAGAAATCAAAGAAGATCTCAGAAGATGAAAAGATCCCCCATGCTTGTGGATTGGCAGGATTAATTTAGTAAAAATGGCTATCTTGCCAAAAGCAATCTACAGATTCAATGCAATCCCCATCAAAATTCCAAATCAATTCTTCATAGAGATAGAAAGAGCAATTTGCAAATTCATTTGGAATAACAAAAAAATCAGGATAGTGAGAATTATTCTAAACAATAAAAAAACTTCTGGGGGAATCACCATCCCTGACCTCAAACTGTACTACAGAGCAATAGTGATAAAAAAAAAAAAAATGCATGGTATTGGTACAGAGACAGGCAAGAAGATCAATGGAATAGAATTGAAGATCCAGAAATGAACAGACACACCTATGGTCACTTGATCTTTGACAAAGGAGCTAAAACCATCCAGTGGAAAAAGGACAGCATTTTCAACAAATGGTACTGGTTTAACTGGAGGTCAGCATGGAGAAGAATGCAAACCAATCCATTCATATCCCCTTGTACAAAGCTCAAGTCCAAGTGAATAAAGGATCTTTACATAAAATCAGATACACTGAACCTAATACAAGAGAAGGTGGGGAAGACCCTTGAGTATCTAGGCACAGGGGGAAAGTTCCTGAAGAAAACACCAATGGCTTATGTTCTAAGATCAAGAATTGACAAATGGGACCTAGTAAAATTGCAAAGCTTCTGTAAGGCAAAGGACACTGTCAATAGGACAAAATGGCAACTAACAAATTGGGAAAAGATCATTACCAATCCTACATCCAATAGAGGGCTAAGATCGAATATATACAAAGAAATCAAGAAATTAGACTCCAGACAACCAAATAACCCTACTAGAAAATGGGGAGCAGAACTAAACAAGGAATTCTCATCTGAGGAAACTAAAATAGTCAAGAAGCGCCTTAAGAAATGCTCAACATCCTTAGTCATCAGGGAAATGCAAATCAAAACAACCCTGAGATACCACCTCAAACCAGTCAGAATGGCTAAGATAAAAAACTCAGGTGATAGCAGATGCTGTCGAGGATGCGGAGAAAGAACACTCCTCCATTTTTGGTGGGATTGCAAGCTGGTACAACCACTCTGGAAATCAGTCTGTTGGTTCCTCAGAAAATTGGACAGATTACCTGAGGACTCAGCTATACCACTCCTGGGCAGATACCCAGAAGATGCTCCTACATATAACAAGGACTTATGCTCTACTATGTTTATAGCAGCCTTATGTATAATAACCAGAAGCTAGAAAGAACCCAGATGTCCTTTAAGAGAGGAATGGATACAAAAAAATGTGGTACATTTACACAATGGAGTATTACTCAGCTATTAAAAATAATGAATTCGAGAAATCCTTAGGTAAGTGGATGGAACTAGAAAATATCATCCTGAGTGAGGTAACCCAATCACAAAAGAACACACATGGTATCCACTCACTGATAATTGGCTATTAGCCCAAAAATTTGAAATAGCCAAGTTACAACTCACAGACCCATGAAGTTCATGAAGAAGGAAGACCAAGTGTGGGTGCCTCTCTCCTACTTAGAAGGAGTAACAAAATACTCAAGGGAGCAAATATGGAGAAAAAGTGTGGGACAGAAACTGAAGGAGGAGCCATCTGGAGACCATTCCACCTGGGTATCCATCCCATGTGCAGTCACCAAAGGTAGATGCTGATATGGATATCAGGAAGTGCATGCTGACAAGAGCCTGATATAACTGTCTCCTTAAAGGTTTGGCAGAATCTGACATACCCAGAGGCAGATGCTCACAGCTAACCATTGATCTGATCAAGGGTTCCCAATGGAGGAGTTAGAGAGAAGACTAAAGGAGCTCAAAGGGTATGTGGCCCCATGAGGAGAGCAACAATACCAACCAACCAAAGCTCCCCAGGGTCTAAATCACCAGCCTGGTAGCACATAGGGAGGGACCCATGACTCCAGCTATATATGTAGGGGAGGATGGCCTTGTCGGGCATAGGTGGGTGAGGAGATCCTTGGTCCCATGAAGGCTGGACACTGAGTGGGGGAGAATTTGAGGTGGGGAGGTGGGAGTGAGGGGGTAGCTGGGGACACATCCTCATAGAAGCAGGAGGAGGGTGTATGAAATAGGGGTTTCCTGGGTGGGGGGAATGGGGTAAGGGGATAAAATCTGAGATGTAAATATAATATCCAATAAAAAAAGGAAAAAGTGAAAAAAGAAAAAAATAAATATGGCAAGAGAGGTGGCTCAGCAGTTAAGAGGACTGACAACTGTTCCAGAGGTCCTGAGTTCAATTCCCAACAGCCAGATGGTAACTCACAAACATCTATAATGGGATCCAATGCCCTTTTCTGGTGTGTCTGAAGACAGCTAAAATAAATAAATAAATAAATAAATAAATAAATAAATAAATAAATAAATAAATACGTAGAACAAGAAAGTAATATTAAAAGTTTCAAGGAAGAAAAAAAGTAACATATGAAGGCAGACTTAATAGAATGACACATTTGAATGGAGGCTCTAAAGGCTAGAAGGGGCTGGGGGAATTTTCTACAAACTCTAAGAGACCATAGATGCCACCCAGACTACTATAACCAGTCGAACTTTTCTATCACAATAGATAAAGATATTTACAACAAAATTGAAACAGTATCTATCTTAAAATCCTGTTCTACAGAAGGAGAATAATGGAACACTTCAACCTGAAGAGCTTAACCACATCTAAGAAAACACAAGGAATAAATAATATCAGACCAGCAAATAAAAGAGGGAGGTACCCATAGTATGACAACTAAATATCAGAAACCAACAAACATTATTCATTGATAACTCTCAACATCAGTGGTCTCAATTCACCATTAAAAAGAGTAACAAGCTGGAAAGAAAAACAAGATCTATACATCTGCTACAGTCAAGAAATAATTTAACGTCAAGAAGAGACATCATCTCAGGAGAAAAGGATGAAAAAAAGATGTTCTAAGCAACAGACCTAAGAAACAAGCCAGTAGAGCCATTTTAATATATGACAAAATAGACTTCAAGCCCAAAGTTATCAGGAGAGAAAAGAAAGGATATTACATACTGATCAAACAAAAAAAAAAAATCCACCGAGGATATCACAATTCTCAACTTCCGTGCATCAAACACAAGGGTACCCACATTCATAAAAACAACAAGACTACACCTAAACCACATACTGACCCTCACACAAAGTAATAGTGAATGACTTTAATACCCAACACTCACCAATACATAAGTCCTTTACACAGAAACTAAACAGAGAAATGCTGGGTCTAAATGATGTCATAACCCCAAAGGATCTAGCAGATACTTACAGAATATTTCATCCAAACACAAAAGAATGTATCTTCTTTTCAGCAGCTTGTATCCTACTGCTGACCACATACTTGGACACAAAGTAAGTCTGAACAGATACAAAAGAATTAAAGCAATACCCTGCATCCTATCTGACCACCATGACTTAAGGCTGGATAAAGAAAGCTTACAAGCTCATGGAAACCAAACAACTCACTACTGAGTGAAAAATGAGTCAAGCCAGAAATAAATACATCAATTCAAAACTCTTTAGAATGAAATAAATAGAAAACACAACAGATCCAAAATTATGGGACACAATGAAGGTAGTTTCAAAAGGCAGGTTGATAGCACTAAGTACTTGCATTTAAAAAAAACAGGAGATATTTCATATTAGTAACTTAACTGCATACTTGTGTGAAAACAATAAAAGAGAAATGACAACAGCAAGAACAGTAAAATGAATCAATAAATCAGAGTTGGCTTTTAAGAAAACCAATAAGGTTGGTTAATGCTTAACAAAATTAACTAAAAGGTGTTGGGAGATGACCCAAATTAACAAAATCAGAAACAGAAAGGGGGACATAACAACAGATCCCAAAGAAATCCAAGGAATCATAAGAACATTCTTTTAAATTGCTATGCTCTATCAAACTGGAAACTCTAAAAGAAATGGATAATTGCCTTGACATGTATACCAAACAAAGTTAAATTAAGAACAGAAAAGAAATTTGAACAGAATTATTACCTCTGGTGAAATAAAAGCACTCATTAAAAGCTTCCCATCTACAAAAAGTCCAAGGCCAGATGGCTTTAGCACAAAATTCTACCAGACTCTCAAAGAAGCCAGGAAGGAGAACATTTGAAATGTAAATGAATAAAATAACCAATAAAAAATTTAAAATAATCATAATGTAAATATCTGATATGTAGTATGGTCTTGGCAACCCCTGTGTAAAGGTTGTTTGGCCCCAGAGCATTCCTGACTCAGAAATTAAGAACCACTGACCTAAATGAAGAAAAACTCAAAGCATTTTGATTAAAATCAAGAACAAGACACAGTTATCCACTCTCTCTATACCTATCCAATAAAGTACTTGAAGTCTTATGTAGAGAAACTGCATTGTGTATTGTATGGATGCATCACCTATGGCTCAGGCAGGAAATAGAAGGTGGGACATCCGGGAGGCAGAAAGAATTCTGGGAGAGAGCCAAGGAAGAGATTTGCCCAAGAAGATGGAAGGAGATGGATGGGTGGTACCTGAGAATGGGTAACTAGCCACATGGCAGAATCTAGATTAAAATAAATGGGATATTTTAAGTTAGATCCATGGCTCCTGCAACATATACTGTATGAAAAGAATATATTTTCAATTTTTAAAAAAGTCCAACAAATGTTTGTTATTCCCTAAAACACTGCTTAAACATTTTTGTGTCTAAAACTTTTAAAAACACTATTCTATTAGTTCTTTGAGATTGCATACAATGTATTTTGATTATTCTACTACTCCTTCTTCCTCAACTCCTCCCCATAAAATCTGTGGTTTCAGGCATGAGATCTTGCCACATGAGCCCCTTGAGTAAAGCAACATCTGCATTTATCTAATTCAAGAAACTCTGGGGATGCTTAAATATTTAATTCAACCAGCATAACTGCTTATCAAGTCTTGCATATACCTTAGCACTGCTTGCCTCTACTTCCTGACCCCTGTACATTCACAATGCCACAGAAGGGGTATGCTTCACAAAGGAGAAAGATAAAGGGCTGGTGATGTAGCTCAGTGGTAGAGTTTGCCCAGAATGCACCACAAGAAAACCAAAATGGAGAATGGTAAGTATTATCAAGAACAAGGGTCACTTTCTCTTGGAATAGCTGGCTAACCCCAGGCAGGCACAGATTGATCATACATATGATCATACATATAGGCCAAACCAGAGGACATGTGAAATTAAAAAGGAAATGTCATAGACTGGATTTCAAGAACATGTATAAGCCAGAACTATCCAAACATATCCAATTTGTACTATGTGGTCTCTCCCAGTGGGGTTTTCATGATGTTACTGAAAATAATGGCAATAATAACACACTTACAGAAAAATATGTCCAGCATATTTCTGCATTTGGCATTTTTTATGAATCCCACAACAGTGAAGTTATTACTTGTATTCATCTTATTTCATATTCCTTACATTTAGCCCTGGTTAATGAAAGTTTTCTGCCTGATGTAACAAAATGCCCTCTTCTGTCATAACCTGAAGGGACTATCTCTGTCAGTTCTCTTCTAGTGACTGCTTTGTTGGTGGCTTTCAATTGCTTTTGCAACTTGTAAATGTAATATCTGAGAACATGATATATGAGACAAGCTTTTCAGTTTTCAAAAATTCTATTTCTAAAAATCAATCTATGGGCACCAGTTTCTTTGTCTGTTTTGCAACAGTCCCACACAGTGGAGATAAGGGGGCTCACAAGAAACTAAGAATTGCTTTGAACTGGCATTTGCACATGACAAGGAACTGCTAACATTAGGGTAAAGAAATTGAATTCTTCATTGAGCCATCTTGCTGTTTCACAAGAAAACCAGTACACATGCAACATTCACTTTTGTTCAGTTTTCTGCAGGTAGCCATTGCTACCTGCAGAAAACTGAACAAAAATAAAAGGATAAAATAAATGTATTATGTAAGTAGAGTATGGTGATACACATCTTTAATCCTAGCACTTAGGAGGCAGAGAAAGGTAGATTCCTGTTGAGTTTGATCTACATAGTGAGTTCCAAGATAGCCAGAATTACATTGAAAGACCCTGTCTCAGAAGGCCAAATGAATTAAAATTGAAATGAATGTATGTTGTAATCAGCCCTTAATAATTCTGCATCACTAGGTCTGTCAGATGAGCCTGGGCCAGAAGGCTGAAAACCAGATGCTTCAACGTTTTGTAGTATAGGGACTGTCCAGGTGTTCAGCAGTCTCTATAAATTGGCTAAGTTTTAGAAGCTATGTCTTGTGCTTCCCATAATTTCAGTTAACTCAGTCATTCTGGATTTCTGACAGGGTTGAAGACTTATAGTCTCATAGCCAATCCTGGCTATTTATTTTGAGAGAAAAGATTTGAGAGGATGGTTTTCAGCTGACATTTATTCTAAAGCCAAGAATAAAAGCCAGGTTCAGAACTAAGTCTTTTAATTAGGAGGGATGACAGAGGTTCTGGTTAGTCAACAAAATGATGGACTGGGTATTAGATCTATCTTGTACCTTACAGACACAAATTGGTATAGTTATACTCTAATTGTATTTTAAGAGAACAGTTTTATTTTAACAGGAAGGGTGATATGTAGGAGGACCTAAGGTGGGAGGAGTAAGGAGAGAAAGAAGAGGAGTAAGGACAGGAGGAGGAGTGTTGGGCCTTGGACGAGGTAACTCCATTTAACCTGTTACCTTCAGTCACATAGGACAGGTAGAGGGTGTGATTAACAAGTCTCCACCTCCAGAGATTTAAATATTAATGAATTATCAAAAGGCCAGGGGCGTAGCTAATTAAGTTATTCCCTCCCCTTTCTCCCTTCCCTATAAGACTGGTCTCCCCTGGCTTTTGGGGGGGAAGCGCGTACCAGTTGCGTCCATTCACCATGCCATGAACAATAAAAGCTTTGGAAAACCGGACTCCACGTGTCCATGGTCTCTCCACCTGATTCCCAGCTTTTGGAACCCTGGAACCTTACCGATGCAGCCGCCGGCCCGCCCACCGACAGCTGTGTGAATGTGGGATCCTCCGCTGGCAGCTCGGGAAGCCCTGATGCCGGACCGCCCTGAGACTCTGCCGCCAGACTTCCTCCCCCCGCCCTCGAGATTTCTTCCCCACAGAGGAGATGGAGAGGAGGAGCTGGGGGGGGGGGGGACATGGAGGCAGATGTTTGCATGTCTCCACCAGTCAAAGATAGTTGATATAGCTAGGTTGAGTATTGGGTTACACTTCTGATTGTATGGGCATCTTGTTATTGAGCATTACCAAACTTATAAAGCCTTTGATTAACATTTTAAAAAATTGTATAAAAGCAAAAAGGAGAAGAGGGGATGGGATAGGGGTTTTCTAGGGAGGGGAAATGGGGAAAGGGGATGGCATCTGAAATGTAAATAAAATATCCAATAAAAAATTTTAAAAAACAATTAGAATAAACAAAAAAAAGAAATAAAAGAATAATATGGGAGCATAATGATTGTTTAATATGTTAAGTATTTGTACATATCTATATAAGTGTGTGTGTGTGTGTGCGTGTGCGTGTGCGTGTGCGTGTGCGTGTGCGTGTGCGTGTGCGTGTGTGTGTGTGTGTGTATGTGTATAGTCATTCCAAGTCTTAAGCTTGGACAGTAAGGTCATGAAAACTCTGCTCAGCTGAGAATTTCCAACTCTACCATATTTTGTCACCTTACTACTTCCTGTCCTATAAAATTCAACTTTAATAATACTGTTGTTCTATAATTTAATAAACTAGAGCACCAAGGCAATCATTCAGGCAGAAATTCAGACCAAGGACATGCTTCAAATTCAGCTACTATGCACAAAGAAAAGCTACATTCATTTATTTCTCTTTACTTTCTGAAATTTCAAAAAAGATTTGTTGACACCACTTGTTCCACTTTAGCTCAGGAAAGACTTTTGTCAGGTCATCTGCCTCAAATGGGAAGCTGTGTGAAATCTCAGTGACAAACCTTAGGCTTTATATTGTGGAACCTATCATTGTTCCTGGCTTTGTGGCTTTGCATAGCTCTGGAAAAGGAGTTATGGAAAGTTTTGAGCCAGCATATGGGTGCTGGATATTGAATCCAAGTCATCCTTAAGAACAAGTGTTCTTAATCTCTGAGCCTTCTCAGAGGGATCCCTAGGGATCCTCCTTTAGTGGATGGAGCATGTGTTTCAAAGACAGAAGCCCATCCTCTCCTTTTGCTTCCTGGCCATAAGATGGGTGGTTTCACACTATTACACCTTTCTGCCATGAAAGCCCAAAGCAATGGAGCTAACCATAAAAGCCCAAAGCAATGGAGCTAACCAGCCATAGACTAAAACCTCCAAACCTCCAAGTTCAAATTAAACCATTTTCTTTACAAGGTGATTGTCTCTTCAGAAGTTACAGTCATGAAAAAGACCCTTAATCCATTTGAAAAAGTCATGGGAACTCCAGACTATCTCTGAAAGAGAAGCACAGACTGATCTAGTCAAAACATTTCAAAACGTTTTACATCACTCATAGATATCTAGGTCCATGTACTAATTCTTGTTTAAACTGGCTAGGGCTGCAGCTCAATGAAAAGATGCATGACCAGCACGTGTGGCATCCTAAAGTCAATCCCCAGTACTGAGAAAAATATCTGGTCAGATACAACCTAATATGAAATTAAGGGACTGGGATGAGTTTATTAATTCAGAAATCAGGGAAGCTAGAGAGTATATAAGTGGCACCTCTAAACCAGGGGACTCATTAAAGGGTAAAAAAAAAAAATATATAAAAATTTGAATCTATCAATTTTATGTCAAAAGACAGTTTTTTTAAAAATTGCATATTTTATTTATTTGAATTTCAAATGTTATCACCTTTCCTCTTTTCCCCTCTGCAAACCCCCTATCCCATCCCCCCTCACCCTGCTTTTATGAGGGTGCTCCACCACCCACTCACCTGCTCCCATCTCACTGTCCCAGCATTCCTCTACATTGGGGCATCAAGCCTTCACAGGACCAAGGGCCTCCCCTCCCACTGATGACAGATAAGGCCGCTTCAGCTCCTTCACTCCTTCTCCTAACTCCTCCACTGGGGTTATTGTGTTCAGTTTGTGGCTGGCTGTGAGCATCTGCATCTGTATTGGTCAGGATCTGGCAGGTCCTGTCAGGAGACAGCTATATTAGACTCCTATCAACAAGTACTTCTTGGCATCAGCAATAGTGTCTGGGTTTGGTGTCTGCATGTGGGATGGATGCCCAGGTAGAGCAGTCTCTAGACAGCCTTTCCTTCCGCCTCTGCTCCACTCTTTGTCCTTGTCTTTCTTTTAGACAGGAGAAATTCTAGGTTAAAATTTTGGAGATCAGTGGGTGGGGGCATCCCTCAACCTCTGGATATGGTCTCAACAGGTTCTCCCTCCCCTTTGTGGGGTATTTCAGCTAATATCATCACCATGAGCTCTTGCTTTCCTGGCATCTGGGACTTTCTGGTTGCTACCCCCAGTTCCCCATTCCCCATTGCTACACACCTCTTGTTCGATTCCTGACTGTCTGTATATCTCCTCAGTCTCCTCCCATACCTGATTCTTCCCCTCTTTTCCCCTCCCCCTCTTCACTTCCTCCCAAAAACCTCCCACCCTCTACTTCCCTTGATTATTTTGTTCACCTGTCCAAGTAGAACTGAAGCATACACTCTTTGGTCTTCTTTCCTCTTAAGCTTCATTCATGTGGTCCATGAGTAGAATCATGAACACTTCAAGCTCTTTGCCTAATATCCACTTATCAGTGAGTACATTCCACGTATGTTATTTGTGACTGATGTTAACCTCATTTAGGATGATATGTTCTAGATCCATCCATTTGCCTGAGAATTTCATGAAATTGTTTTTAATAGCTGAGTAGTACTCCATTGTGTAAATGTACCACAATTTCTGTATCCATTCCTCAGTTAAGGGAAATCTGGGTTATTTCCAGCTTCTGGCTACTATAAATATGGCTACCATGAACACAGTAAAGCATGTGTCCTCATTACATGTTGGGGCATCTTCTGGGTATATGCCCAGGAGTGGTATAGCAGGGTCCTCAGGTAATGTTCTGTCCAATTTTCTGAGGAACTTCCAGACTGATTTCCAGAGTGGTGTACCAGCTTGCAATCCCACCAACAATGGAGGAGTGTTCCTCTTTCTCCACATTCTTGTCAGCATCTGCTGTCACCTGAGTTTTTGATCGTAGCCATTCTGACTGGTGTGAGGTGGTATCTCAGAGTCATTTTGATTTGCATTTTTCTGATGACTAAGGATACTGAACATTTCTTTAGGTGCTTCTCGCCATTCGATATTCCTCAGTTGAAAATTCTGTTTAACACTGTTCCCCATTTTTAAATAGAGTTATTTGATTCTCTGGAGTCTAATTTCTTGAGTTTTTTGTATATAGTGAATATTAGCCCTCTATTGGATGTAGGATTGGTGAAGATCTTTTCTCAATATGTTGGTTGTCATTTTGTCCTATTGACAGTGTTCTTTGCCTTACAGAAGATTTGCAATTTTATGAGGTCCCATTTATAGATTCTTGATCTTAGAGAATAAGCCATTGCTGTTCTGTTTAAGGAATTTTCCCCTGTGCCCATGTGTTCAAGGCTTTTTCCCACTTTCTCTTTTATTAGTTTCAGTGTAGCTGGTTTTATGTGGAGGTCCTTAATCCACTTGGACTTGAGCTTCATACAGGGAGATAAGAATGGATGGATTTGTGTTCTTTTACATGCTGACCTCCAGTTAAACCAGCACCATTTGTTGAAAATGCTGGGTTTTTTCCACTGGATGGTTTTAGCCCCTTTGTCAAATATCAAGTTTTTATCACTATTGCTCTGTAATACAGCTTGAGGTCAGGGATGGTGAGTCCTCCAGAAGTTCTTTTATTGTTGAGCATAGTTTTCACTATCCTGGGGTTTTTGTTGTTGTTGTTGTTATTGTAATTCCAAATAAATTTGCAAATTGCTCTTTCTAACTCTATGAAGAATTGAGTTGGAATTTTTATGGGGATTGGATTGAATCTGTAGATTGCTTTCAGCAAGATGGCCATTTTTACTATATTAATCCTGCCAATCCATGAGCATGGGAGATCCTTTTATCTTCTGAGATCTTCTTTGATTTTTTTCTTCAGAGACTTGAAGTTCTTGTTATACAGATAGTTCACTTGCTTGGCTAGAGTCACGCCAAGGTATTTTATATTATTTGTGACTATTGTGAAGGGTGTCATTTCCCTACTTTCTTTCTCAGCCTGCTTATCACTTGAGGATAGGGAGGCTACTATACAATACAATTGTTGTTTAATTGCTCTAGCTAGAATTTCAAGTACTATATTGTATAGATAGGGAGAGAGTAGGCAGTCATGTCTAGTCCCTGATTTTAGTGGGATTGCTTCAAGTTTCTCTCCATTTAGTTTGATGTTGGCTACTGGTTCACTATATATTGCTTTTTCTATGTTTAGGTATGGGCCTTGAATTCCTGATCTTCTCAAGACTTTTAATATTTTGTCAACTGCTTTTTCAGTATCTAATGAGATGATCATGTGGGGTTTTTTTCTTTGAGTTTGTTTATGTATTAGATTATGTTGATGGTTTTCTGTATATTGAGCCATGCCTGCATCCCTGGGATGAAGCCTACTTGATCATGGTGGATGATCATTTTGATGTGTCTTGGATTCTGCTTGCAAGAATTTTATTGAGTATTTTTGCATCGATGTTCATTAAGGAAATTGGTCTGAAGTTCTCTTTCTTTGTTGGGTCTTTGTGTGGTTTTGGTATCAGCATAACTGTGGCTTCATAGAATGACTTAGGTAGTGTTCATTCTGTTTTTATTTTATGAAATAGTTTGAAAAGTATTGGTATTAGGTCTTTTTTGAAGATCGATAGAATTCTGCACTAAACCTATCTGGTCCTGGGCTTTTTTTGCTTGGGAGACTTTTAATGACTGCTTCTATTTCTTTAGGTGTTATGGGACTGTTTAGATGATTTATCTGATCCTGATTTAACTTTTGTACCTAGTATCTGTCTAGAAAATTGTCCATTTCATCCAGATTTTCCAGTTTTGTTGAGTATAGTCTTTTGTAGTAGGATCTGATCATTTTTTTTGAATTTCTTCAGTTTCTGTTGTTATATCTCCCTTTTCATTTCTGAGTTTATTGATTTGGATATTACCTCTGTACCTTCTGGTTAGTCTGGCTAAGGGTTTATCTAGCTTGTTGATTTTTCTTAAAGAACCATCTCCTGGTTTTGCTGATTCTTTGTATAGTTCTTTTTGTTTCTACTTGATGGATTTCAGCCCTGAGTTTGATTGTTTTCTGCCTTCTACTCCTTTTGGGTATATTTGCTTCTTTTTGTTCTAGAGCTTTCAGATGTACTGTCAAGCTGCTAGTGTATGCTCTCTCTTCAGGTTTTGGTTTGGTTTTGGTTTTTTTGTAGGCACTCGGAGCTTTGAGTTTTCCTCTTTGCACTGCTTTCATTGTGTCCCATAAGTTTTAGAATGCTGTGCCTTCAGTTTCATCAAATTATAAAAAGTCTGTCATTTCTTTCTTTCTTTCTTCTTTGACCAAGTCATCAATCGGTAGAGCACTGTTCAGCTTTCATGTATTTAAGACCAGCCTTAGTCTGTGGTGATCTGATAGGATGCATACAATAATTTCAATCTTCTTGTATCTGCTGAGGCCTGGGTTTTGACCAATTATATGGTCAATTTTGGAGGAGGTACTATGAGATGCTGAGAAGTTATATTCTTTTGTGTTAAAATGAAATGTTCTATAAATATTTGTTAAATCCATTTGATTCATAACTTCTGTTAGTTTCACTGCATCTCTGTTTAGTTTCTGTTTCCATGATCTGTCCATTTCTGAGACTGGGGTGGTGAAGTCTCCCACTACTATTGTGTGAAGTGCAACATGTGTTTTGAGCTTTAGTAAAGTTTGTTTTATGAATGCGGGTGCCCTTGCATTTGGAGCATAGATGTTTAGAATTGAGAGTTCATCTTGGTAGATTTTTCCTTTGATGAGTATGAAGTGCTCTTCTGTATCTTTTTTGATAACTTTTGATTGAAAGTCAATTTCATTCTATATTAAAATAACTACTCTAGCTTGTTTCTTGAGACCATTTGCCTGGAAAATTATTTTCAGCCTTTTACTCTGAGGTAGTGTCTGTCTTTTTCACTGAGATGCGTTTCTTGTACGCAGCAAAATGCTGGGCCCTGTTTACATATCCAGTCAGTTAGTCTATGTCTTTTTATTGGGGAATCGAGTCAATTGATGTTAAGAAATATTAAGGAAAAATGATTGTTGCTTCCTGTCATTTTTGTTGTTAGAGGTGGAATTATGTTTGTGTGGCTATCTTCTGGGTTTGTTGAAAGAAGATTACTTTCTTGCTTTTTTTAATATGTAGTTTTCTTTTTTGTGTGTGTTGGAGTTTTCCATCTATTATCCTTTGTAGGGCTGGATTTGTGGAAAGATATTGTATAAATTTGGTTTTGTCATGGAATATCTTGGTTTCTCCATCTATGGTAATTGAGAGTTTTGCTGGTTATTGTAACCTGGTTGGCATTTGTGATCTCTTAGGGTCTGTATGACATCTGTCCAGGATCTTCTTGCTTTTATAGTCTCTGGTGAGAAGTCTGGTGTAATTCTGATAGGTCTGACTTTATATGTTACTTGACCTTTTTCCCTTACTGCATTTAATATTTTGTCTTTGTTTTGTGCTTTGGGTGTTTTGACTATTCTGTGATAGGAGGAATTTCTTTTCTGGTCCAATCAGTTTCGGAGTTCTATAGACTTCTTGTTTGTTCGTGGGCATCTCTTTCTTTAGATTAGGGAACTTTTCTCCTATAATTTTGTTGAAGATATTTACTGGCCCTTTAAGTTGGGAATCTTCGCTCTCCTCTATACCTATTATCCTTAAGTTTGGTCTTCTCATTGTGTCCTGAATTTCCTGGATGTTTTGTGTTAGGAGCTTTTTGCTTCTTGCATTTTCTTTGACTGCTGTGTCAATGTTTTCAATGATATCTTCTGTACCTGAGATTCTCTCTTCTATCTCTTGAATTCTGTTGAATTCTGTTGGTGATGCTTGAATCTGACTCCTGATCTCCTTCCTAGGTTTTCTATCTCCAGGGTAGTCTCCCTTTGTGATTTCTTTATTGTTTCTATTTTCATTTTTAGATCCTGGATGATTTTGTTCAATTTCTTTACCTGTTTGTTTATAGGGGGTTTTGTTTGTTTGGTTGGTTGGTTGGTTGGTTTGGTTTGGCTTGGTTTTGGTGCATTTTTTTGTTTTGTTTTATTTTGTTTTGTTTTTCAAGACAGGGTTTCTCTGTATAGCCTTGGTTGTCCTGGAACTCACTCTGTAGACCAGGCTGGTCTCAAACTCAGAAATCTACCAGCCTCTGCCTCCCAAGTGCTGGGATTAAAGACATGCGCCACCACTGCAGCTTGTTTGTGTTTTCCTGTAATTTTTAAAGGGATTTTTGTGTTTCCTGTTAACTGTGTTCTCCTGTATTTTTTAAGGGAGTTATATATGTCCTTCCTAAAGTCCTCAATTATCATCATGAGAAGTGATTTTAGGTCTGAATCTTGCTTTTCCTGTGTGATGGTGTATACAGCACTTGCTATACTATAGTGTGAGAACTGGGTTCTCATGATGCCAAGTAAACATGGTTTCTGTTGCTTATGTTCTTCTTTTGCTTGCCTCTGGACATCTGGTTATCTTTAGTGCTACTTGCCCTTGATGTCTTTTACTGGAGCCTGACCTTCCTGTGATCCTTGTGTCAGAACTTCTCAGAGTCCAGCTGTCTCTGGGATCCTATGATTCTGGGATCCCGTGAACCTGTGATCCTGGGTATGTCAGAGCTCTGGGGAGTCAAGCTGCCTCTGGGATCCTGATATCCTGGTGTGGCCAAGCTCCTGAGATCCTGTAATCCTGGGCATGTTAGAGCACCTGAGAGTTGAGCTTCTTCTGGGTTTTGTGGGACTGGGTGCAGAGCTAGCACCCAAGGTCTGCTTAGGGTACTGGCTTAGACTGGTGGGGTGGGGGTTTCTGTGCCCCTGTATCCTGCTGGTTCTAGTTACTCCAGGTGTTGGGGCAGATGCTGTGGCTTCCTCAGTTATGATCCTAGGCCAGTTAGAGTACCTGGGAGTTGAATTTCCTCTGGATACTGTGGGACTGGGTTCGAAGCTGATGCACCAAGTTCTGCTCAAGGCACCAGCTCAGACAGGAAGGAACTTCTTATGAACTTTTAATGATCTGTAATTTTTTTTTTGCCAAAGAACAAAAGGCCCTTTGAGTTTTCCCAGGAGAATGTTCCAGCCATCTGAATAACTCAGCCAGCATTAACAAGAGAAAAAAAAAGAAAAGCAGCATTCATTTTTTTCCTCTTTAATAATCCCAGAGTACAATGACCAGTTCAACCTAGACTAAAAGACTAGCTTTGAAAAGACAATGGGAATGTGATAAAAGAGGCAAATGCAGGAAAGGAGTGGCTTCTGTACACACGTGTGGGCCACCTCTCCACGGTAACACACACACACACACACTCACACACTCACACAAACACAAACACACACGGTTTTAAAATGCTTTTTCTTACCAGCATGACCTTACCTTTTAGAACCTGATCATTTTGCTTCCCAGAGAGTCTGCCTTCCCAACACCTGCAGGGCGATCAGTGAGAAATGACTGGCTCTATGAACTGACACAAGGGGAGACACCTGACCTTAGATGGGAAAATCATATATATGTCTTTCTTCCTGAAATGTTGTAATACAAAATTGAGATATGCCAACTCTATACACCAATACAGTATTGAGGACAGCATAGACATTTGCTGCAATATACCTGCCTAGCTATTAAGACCAGACTCCAGTGAGAATGAAGAATAAAATATATGAGGAGAGATAAATGGAGAGGCAAAGGGAGAGCTTGTCTCTGTTTCTAGTGACTTCCCTAGCTTTAGCTCTCTCAAAGCCAGAACAAACATTCCCTCACCTCTTTTACTTCAAAATACCTCCTCAGCCAGAGTATGTTAAGCACTTTCTTCTTGGTGTTGCCATATAGATTTTTATACAATTCTACAATCATCAAATTATATTTTCTACTTATTTTTCCATTCCCAGGGCCCAGTAAAGGACTTAACCAATGCTAAACAAATGACTGCATGAGTAGAATAACACATCAGAAAATTAGGAAATTCAACTTAATGCAGTGAACAATGTACATGGGTATAGGTGCGCACATGCACACACACACACATGCACAGGCACACACATACACAGAGAGGGAGAGACAGACAGACAGACAGACACACACACACACAGAGACAGAGAGAGAGAGAGAGAGAGAGAGAGAGAGAGAGAGAGAGAGAGAGAAATGTAATGAAATTTTTTTGAAAGAAGAAAGACCCAAAATGTAGGGCTGGTGTCAAGATGTCAAACTTTCTGGACTTGATTGACATATGAAGATGCCAACAAACAAGAAAACAAAGTCATTGGATCATTTCCTTGTCAGAACACACACCCAGAAATGGAATGCACAGGAATAATTCAATGGTACAATGCGCATTAAACCTGAAAAAATTTTGAAATGAGCCTTCATGTCTCAATGTTATATATATATATTTTAAAAAGGGAATCACTCATAAACAGCCACAAGTTAAATTTACCACTAATAATTACATATGTAGTCAACATACAAAGGAATTTAGCACCAGTAACTGAACAAAACCAGTTTTCTAACTTTTCATTCCAGTGCAACCTTTATTCAAATATCATTGCTATAAGAAATAAAATGATGGACAGTTATCATGCTGACAATTGAATTACAAGAATAATCTTCTATTTCTTAGCCCTCCTCGAACACATATTTAAAGGTGACTGTTTTAATCAAGACTTTTTATGGCTACTGTGGGAATAAAAATGAAGTCAATAATACCTTTCTTTCCCCACTCAAAAAATTCTCTGAGGCATTAGAGAAATAACATAAAAAGTAAAACTGCATTGGTGTTAAAATGTCAGTTATTGCTCCTTGGGTTGTTATGACAGAATGTGAACCAATTGTGTGTTTCTAATTTTGTACCCCAGAACTAAATGCACTCACCCATCCACTCTCATGCAGAGCTGAAGTCTATAGCCCTTTCCACAAAGCAGAAGCTGCCTAGAATAACTTAACAGCATAAAGAAGCGCATAAGAGCGTAGATATTTTGAAGCCCCTTGGAGAAGGGCATAGGAGGCGTGAGGCTATCTATGTCTGCTTTGTCCTCTCAACACTAGGTGAGGGAAGACTGGAAAGCATGCTGAGGACAAACAACACTGACAACAGACGTAGCGCACAAATTGAAACATGCTGAGTGTCACACCAACTTATCTCCTGCAGTAAGGACAGAAACATGAGGAATTGAAAGGAAGTGCTTTCTGCCCCGAAAAACTAACTTGTTCTCTGTTGTTTGCTGATTTACACTTTGTCGTGATGTTCTAAAAAGTGTTCTTTTTTATGCTCAATAATTCTTTTCTTGGAGGAAGTATAAAGACTCATGAGGACAAGCAATGTCTTTGCATTTTGTCACTGTATTTGCAGCATTTAATGCAAAGACTGGTATAGAGTAGATGCTTAAAGGAGCATTCAGCGAGGGAGAGTATAACGGACATGACTAATATCTCAGCATAACTCATAAAAAGCCTGAGCGTCCCTGTGCAGGAGGCAGGCACCAGTGTTGCCAAATGGGGGAAATATTTTCTCCCTTTACATGGTTCTCTTTAGATCTTATTCTCTCTGTTTCTCTGTATATATTTATCTCCCTCAGTCTCTGTCTCTCCATCTCTGTCTTTGTCTCTACCTCTATCTGGCCTCCCTGACTTGAATGCATGTACTGGCATGGAGGTGGGGGAAATGAAGGAAGAAGGAAAGGAGAGAGGGAGAGGGAGGAAAATAAAGAAAAGGAAGTATGGAGGAAAAACAAGAGGGAGGGAGTAAGGAAAGCAGGGAGAGAGGGAAAGGAATAAAAGGAGGGAGGGACGAAAGGGGGAAAGAGGGAGGGAGAGGGGATAAAGAAAGGAAGGGAGGGAAGAACAGAAGGCTTGGCTAAAGAATGTTGACTAATGAGAGGTGATAGTATCTGGATCACAAAAGATTTGAGGAATAATTTAGCAAATAGATGAAGAGAAAAAATAGCAGCAAAACAGCCTTTTCCTCCCTGTTCCTTTTATACGAACACATTCTTTTAAACCTCATAACAGTCTGTAATACTGGGGCAGGGTAGGGGCCATCTGTGTTCCTTTAAGGTTAGACTAGATTGTGAGCATTCAGACAGGCATTATAAAACACATTTGGTGACTAACTTTAAGGCTCACAGATCTCAGTTCCCATCCTACTGCTAGCTCTAAGTAAGTTCCTTAATCTCTCAACTCTGGGAGATTTTCGTGCAGAAAAATAGAGGAAATATGAGCTGCCCCAGAGAGTAGCTATGAGGATTAAGCCAACAAGTACCTAGAGTGTGTTTAGGGAACTGCCTACATGATAAGCATTGTTATTCCAAATCTTACCTCTTTGCTCTCTGTTGCTAAGTATAGGATTATTACTACTACTGTTGAAGGAAATGTCACTGCTGCTTAGCAGAGTAACAATGGCCTGCCTAATAGAAGATGCTTTGTTTCAAATCTGTTTATCACAGATGCTAACAGCTGTGCAATAATGACTGCCTCATGCCCCAGAGGAATGTGAGTTGTATTATAAAGGAAAAGGTTGTCTCCTCATTAGGCATATAAGGTGTGCTGTGAACCAGACAGTCACATGTCATGTGCCACATGTCAAATGATAGCTTTAAGTCAAGAAATACATGTAAGTGCATAGCAATCTAATATTATTTTAATTGCTTTTTACATTTTTTTTCTTTTAAAACTACAGTTTTTGTTGGATAGCTCAGGGGTTGGGTGCTTAAAGTGGGACATTATCACTGCAGTGTGCTTCAATCTATCACCACTGAAATTAAAATTTCAAGTGACTGTGGTTTCGAAGTGCATTGCCTCTGGTTTGCATAATCACACAATATATTCATTGTTTTTGACTCATTTTGCATAAATCAATCTCATTAATATCTTATTCATCTACTTGCTTTCCAGAGTCCTGAATCAAGTTAATTCTCTGAAGGAGGAAGTGTCAGCACTCAGGCAGCTAGGGAAATCTGCATAATTCTACTCCATCATTGTTTAATAAAACCTGTAGTACAGAAGGTCATGTGGTTTATTAGCAAATCTAAGTCGGATGCCTCCATATTTCTCTGTGAAGCAAAAGCATAGGTATATATCTATATAGAATATACACAGAACAGGTGGGTAAATGTTAAAGGCCACAACTGGTCATCCAAGCTGTGACAATCACTCATGGCTCATGCCCTTCAAGGAAATTCTACTGGGAATCCCACTTTGAAAAACAAGAGGAGAAGCATTGTCTTACTGACGTTCACAGCAACAGACATCATATTCTGTTAGATGCAGAGGCACTGTGAGAAACAGGCAGCCACACTCCCAGTGACTCACAAAATACTTTAGAAAGCAAGCACAGTTGAGCTCTACAGCTGGGTTTTGTATGAAGCCATCATTTAAAACAATTCCTCAGAGAACAAGATGGGAATTACTAAAGAGACTGGGAGACTCCTCCACGGTTCAGTGGAGCCTCTTAGAGAGCTGATAGTGGATGGACAGACAGTCAAAAA
This sequence comes from Arvicanthis niloticus, assembly GCF_011762505.2. NCBI lineage: Eukaryota > Metazoa > Chordata > Mammalia > Rodentia > Muridae > Arvicanthis > Arvicanthis niloticus. Next base: position 25,113 of record NW_023046070.1, on the reverse strand, counting down.
CAAGGCACTTCTTAGTCTGCAAAAGAAATGTGTATCAGTTTCATGGGAGCTCAATAACATAATTGCTTCCTCGCAGCCAAATGTACTGAAGTTGATGATTTTTCTCTCAGCAGAGCAAGTACCATACAACTGTACCTCCACCTCCTTCACAGTGTTTCCCTGTAAACAGTGCAGACAATGAAACGTGCCACTCCGTTTGCATGTAGTACAAGATGACAGAAATAGAAAGCAAACTGTCATATTTACACTTTCCAAATCTCCTCCTAGTTCCTCGTCTCCTCCATTTATAGTGATCCAGCGTAGGACCTCAGAACAGTGTCTTTCTAAATTTTCTTCTACTTTTTTTTTTTTTTATTGAAAATAGATTTTTTTTTCAAACCACATAATCTGATTAGAGTTTCTCCTCTCCAACTCCCCTGAGTTCCTCCCCAAACTCCCTTCCCATCCAGATTCATATGTTTTCTGTCCCTCATTAGAAACCAAACAGGCATCTAAAGAACAGTAATAAAATAAAATGAAATAAGAACAAGAAAAAGAGCTAAAGAAAATCCATCAGAAACACATACAGATGCAGTACAGAGACACACATGTCCATATACTCAGGAATCCTTGAAAAACACAAAACCAGAAGCCATAATATGCAAAGGGACCTGTAAGATGAAAATAATAAATAAATAAATAAATAAATAAGTAAATAAATAAATAAATAAATTTCCTGACAAAACATGAGACAAAGAACATACAAAGATGCCAGTGAGTTCACTTTTTGCCATCTACTGCTGGGCAGGAGACCTGACCTTAAGAGTGATTTATATCCCAAGTGAGAGTCTGTTGAAGAAAACTACTTTTTAACTTGTGAGTGGTTATCAGTACAAGGTAGCTGCTGGGTTAGTGACAGAGCCTTGTGTCCACTTATCTCAGGGCTGGGACCCCATGAGACTGCAGTTATAGACAGTTGTAAGCTGCCATGTGTGTGCTTGGAATTGAACTCAGGACCTCAGAAAGAGCAGTCAGTGCTCATAACCACTGAACGATTCCTCCAGCCATCCTGATGGAATTTTTAGAGCCTCTTGTCATCTAAAAATAAAGATACATTGACTTCTTCCCTTCATATTTATAACCCATTGGTCTCCTTCCTTCAATGTCTTACTGATCTAACTAAGACTTCTAGTACTATACTGAATGGGTCTGGAGAGAGTGAATAACCTTGTGTTGCTCTTGATTTCAGTAGAATTGCTTTGAGTTTCTTTCCATTTAGGTTGTTGTTAGCTGTGGACTTGCTAAAAGTCTACTCTATTATTTGGAGGCATGTCCTTTGTATCCTTAGTCTCTATAGAATTTTTAACACAAAGGAGGTTGGATTTTGTCAAAAAAAAAAAAAAAGGTCTTTTCTGCATCTAATGAAATAATCATGTGAGTCTTGTTGCTTAGGGTGTTTATAAGATGGATTACATTTGTTGATTTATGTGTATTAAATCATCCCTGCATCTCTTGGATGAAGCCTACTTGAAGATAAAAATCAAAATAAGTGTTGATCTTAGAGTCTGTGCTGCCTATATTCTGTTTATTAGATCCCTCTCCTGTGCCAATGAGTTCAAGACTATTCCCCACTCTTTATTCTGTCAGACTTAGTGTATCTGTTCTAATGTTGAGGTTTTTTTATACATTGGAAGTTGAGTTTTGTGCAGAGTGATAGGTATGGATCTGTTTCCATTCTTCTACATACAGCCCTCCAGTTTGACCAGCACCACTTGGTGAAGATGCTGTCTTTTTTCTAGTGTGTATTTCTTTATCAAAAAACAGGTATCCATATATGCATAGATTTCTGCTTCTTCAATTCTAGTCCATTGATAAACACCTCTGATTTTGTTGTAAATACCATGCTGGTTTTATTATTATACTTCTATAATATAACTTGAGATTCAGAAAACTGATCTCAGACCTTTAATGAGTCTTTTATTATTAGGAGTGTATAAGCTATATTGTGTGTGTGTGTGTGTGTGTGTGTGTGTGTGTGTGTGTGTGTGTACACAAAACTGAAAATTCTCCTTTCAAGATCTATAAAAGAATGGTGTTGGAGTTTTGGTAGAGATTGCACTGAATCTGTAGCTTGCTTTCTGTAGAGTGTCCATTTTTTTCTATATTAATTCTACTCATCAAAGAACATGAGGGATCATTTCATCTTCTCATACTTTCTTCAATTTCTCTCTTCAATGTCTTAAAGTTTTTTATCACACAGACCTTTCATTTCCTTGTTTAGAGTTACCCCAAGATAATTTTTTAGTATACTGTGAAAGGAACTGATGCCCCAATTTGTTTCTCAGTCTGCTATTTACATAGGAAGGCTACTGATTTTCATATATTAACTTTGTATCCTGCTTCTTTGCTCAAAGTGTTTATTAGATTTAGGGGGTATGTTGTGTTTCTTGGATTCAGCTGAAGTGTATATCCTGTTTTTGTACTCAACTTGTTAATCTGGATCTTTTTATTGGGGAATTGAGACCAATGAACTTGAGAGTTATCAATGAACAGTGTTTATTGATTCCTGCTATTTTGTTATTGTGCTGTGGTTTCCCTAACCTCTTTTTATTTGCTGGTCTGATATTATTTATTCCTTGTGCTTTCTTGGGTGTGGCTAACCTCTTCAAGTTAAAGTTTTCCTTCTAGTTCCTTCTGTAGAGTTGAATTTTTAGGTAAATACTGCTTACATTTTGTTCTATTTGAAACATCTCTCTTCCTCTATTGTGATTAAAATTTTTGCTGGGTATAGTAGTGTAGGTGGCATTTGCAATCTCTTAGAATTTGTAGACCATTTTTCCAGTCCTACTGAACTTTAGAGTCTCCATTGAAAAGTCAGATGTCATTCTATTAGGACTGCCTTTATATCTTGGTCTTTTTTTCCCTTGCAACTTTTAATAGTCTTTCTTTGTTCTGTATGTTTATTGTTTGAGTTATCGTGTGTCATGGGGAATTTCTTTTCTTATCCTGTCTATTTGGTGTTCTATATGCGTTTGTACCTTGATGGGCATTTCCTGCTTTTTTCCCACATAATACTTTTATTGATTCTCTAGGAGTTTCATATCACGTACTCCTGTCACAATCCCTTGCCAATCCTTCCATGTCTGCCCCACTTTGTGACCCACAAAAGAAAGAAAAAAAAAAATAAAAATAAGAAGTGGGGAAAGTCCACTTTGTGTTATCTATATACTCACCAGAGCATGGTCAAACTTTCAGTGGCCTGCCCCTTAAATAGAACTGAGTCCTTCCCCTCCCTTACCTCCACCAGAAGGCACCAATTGTGGAACATCTCCATCATACTTTTTTTTAATATATTTATTTAATGTATATGAGTACACTGTTGCTGTCTTCAAACATACCAGGAGAGGGCATCAGATCCCATTACTGATGGTTGTGAGCCACCATGTGGTTGCTGGGAATTGAACTCAAGACCTCAGGAGGAGCAGTCAGTGCTCTTAACCACTGAGCCATCTCTCCAGCCCTCCATCATACTTTTTAAGAGTTCTCTTCAGAGGCTTCCTGTCTAAACCGCTACTTTTGGGGGTGGGTGAGATGGAAGTTGAGGTTGTCCAAAAAAGCCCTCCATGTCCTTCCCTGTCAACTGTACGTGTCAGTCATTGATATCACAGCAAAAGTAGTCTCCTTGCTCTTCACAGGTAGCATGAGCATGTATCCTGGGCCTCCACAGAGTTTCTGACAACAGCACAGACCATGAACATAGCCCCTGCTTCTGTAGGACCATGGACCCCGGCAAGACACTTGGAGGCTACCTGGACTACAGATGGCACCATGGCCTTGGGTGGAAGTCAGCATAAGGTATTCATTTCAATATGGCCCCAGTGGCAGCATGGCCTATAGACATGAGCATGGCTTCAGGATCTAACACAGATCACAAACATCTACATGGCCTTTGGTGCCAACATGGGCCACAGACATTATCCTGGTTGCCAGCAGAGTGTGGACAGGCAGAGCATGGACAGGCACTGTCCAGGCTGGCTCAATTGGCTACTGGCTTTTCTACCACCATTTCTATGAGAGACCGTCTCACAGCAGGCTTTCTGGTGTTCTGGTTCTTACAGTCTTTCCATGTCCACTTCTGCAATGCTCTCTGAGCCATAGGTGCATGAGCTATGACATATTCATTGGTGCCCATTCCAGCTGCAGTGTTCTATTTGCTATAAAGAGAAGCTTCTTTGATACAGGGTGATACATAAATATATACACATAATGAAAAAATTTTAAAATAAAAATCTTAAAACCTGTCAACTTATAATTCTATATCTAGTGAAAAAAAAAAAAAAAAGGCAATCAGAATCTTTAAAAGTACCAAAGGAAATTCTTTGGGTTAAAAACAGATGTTCCACTGCATCAAATCTGCAAAAAGAAATAAAAGTTTTCAAAAGTTTTTAGGTGTAAGGGTAGGTATAAAAATGTCTGCTGGTCATATTTAAGGCTTGCTTCACAGGAGGAAACAAATGTTTCATACTGTAAATCTGGCCAAGAATACAGTCTTGAGTTCACATGCCCCAGGAATAAACCTAGTACTAGTATTCTGCTAAACAGACATAGAATCCAACTGGCTTCTAAATTCCTATATCCATATATTAATCAAACCACATCAAAGAAGTTTTTTTGTATAGTGGAGATGGTGAAGGTAGAAACTCACAGTCTAAGTGCAAAGAATAAGTTCCAGTGGAGTGCTCAGCCACAAATGGAGCCCCTGTATGAACACATGCATGGACATACAAACACACACACACACACACACACACATGACCATGCAAATACACATGCACAGGTATGCACTCACATGTACATGAACACATATGCATGAGCATGTGCATATACATGTGCATGGACATAGACAGATGCATACACACACACACACACACACACACAGGCTCAAGCACCATCATGGAAAGGGGGCAGAAAGACTAAGAGCCAGAGGTCTGCAAGAACTAGAGTAAAACATGACAGGACCACTGCAGTCATGAAGGCACAGAAGCCGTGATTGCCTGCATGAGGTCAAATCAGACAACATTCTAGCATGGAAGGGAAAGAGACTCTTGAGCACCCATCTATGACTGAGGAGCTATGGAGAGTTGATGGTCCTTGAGGTAAAGAGAGTCAATTCTCTTTTAAGGGTGTGACTCCTGGTAGGTCCACTATGCTCCAGCAGATGACTCCACACTTAGGAGTATAAGGATAGCCCAAATTGAACTCAGTTATTAAAAAAAAAAAAAAAAAAAAGAATACACAACATGATGGGGGCTAGCAAGGTAGAAGTGGATTTAGGACAAGTTAGGAGGAAGGGTTAAAAATGAGCAAAATATATTGTATAGAATTCTCAAATTTTAATAGAAGCATTTTTTAAAGATATACTGAATTGGGACCCACCCTTCTGGTCTCATTTTATCTTAACTCATCCTTTAAGAGTCATATCTCCAAATGCCATCACATTCTAGGACACTAGGGGGATGAAGGAGGCATGGGAGGAGGGATCACGATTCAGTTCATAATGACATCTTTACCATGCACAACCATCATTTTGAATCCTGTCTGGTACTGTGCCTTCTTCGACTGACAGCTTATGACAGAAGTGCCATGCAAGGCATGGTCCTGATGTGACCTAGTGGTGTGTTTTAAAAAGTAAAATGCTAAGCAATCAAAAAGATGGAACAATTATAGACTCAAATTTGATAAATCTCAAAGTCTGTCCATTGAAAAGAATCAGATTTTAATCACAAGTATGAATATGATTTTGTGTATATTGAGTTAAAACACAAAAGTAGATAGAAGTTAGCACCATGATAGACTTTCTTTGGGGAAGAGGGCTTTGAACAGACAGGGCCAGTGAAATAACTTTGACTGGACAGCAAATGCTGGTAAGTTGGTCAATGATGCCTGTAACCATGGATGATGGTTGGCAAGACTTAGCAGTCTATACATTTCTTACACACTTAAGGTCTATACATTCTACTGCATGTATTACTTTCTTTCTACCACAGCCACAGACTTACTGGCTTATAATATCACAAACACATTGTCTTAGGTTCCAGATGTCAGAAATCTAAGATAGGTCTTGCTGGGTAGAAATGCAGATACCCACAGTACTGATCTCCTCTAGACTCTCTAAAGGAAAATGCATTTTTTTTTTTTTTTTGCTTTCTAGACCCTGAAGGATTCACATATTTGGGAAAACACTCAGTTACCCATTTTCTCTTCAAAGCAAGCCAAAACCAGTTTGTTCTACCACATATTGCATCTTCTGACACTGGCTACCCCAACCTCTCACTCTTTCTTATTGAAAAGAACTGTGTGATTACATGGACTCACCCATATAATTTAGAGTAATTCTCTTATTTTAAGGCCTGTTGATAAGCCACCATGATTGCTATGTGACCTCAATCACCTTTGTCAATCACCCTTGTCAAGTACCAGTATTAGGTTCTGTAGATCAAGACAGAGGCATTTATGGGTGTCATTACTCTGTCCACCACATTTTGTATTAATTTTATTTCAAAACATCAGAAGTTTCGGAAGCTATTGATGATTGATATGTACTGCACACTATTTTATGTGCGTATGTATGAAGTTATGCCTTTACTAGTTTTTTTTTTTTTTCATTAGCTTCTTAGATTCAGGGGAGTTGGTTTGTGTTACTATGATTTGAACAGTATCTGGTACACACAGGGCTCTTTATCAGAGAAGATTATTGGCTAAATGAATATGAAACAAACAATGAGTGTTATGCTTTTGCTAATTTTATTGACAGTGTTGAATTCATTCGTTGGCAAAGCTTTGTGTAGGCAAAAATCACAGAGTTTGAGAAGTCATATTCATAAATGAAAAGAAAGAACAAAATCTGCTTTTCAGCCATTAAATGTCTGTTTTGAATAAAATGCTCTTACATTAACATCTAGAGGATAGAGCCATCCCTTGACAGACTTTGCTTTCTACCTGGAAATAGCAACTACCTCAAAGGCTGGAGAGATGACTCAGAGGTTAAGAACACTATCTGCTCTTCCAGAAGTCCTGAGTTCAATTCCTACCAGCAACATGGTGGCTCATAACTATCTATGATGAAATCTGGTGTGCTCTTCTGGCCTGCAGGCATATATGCAGGCAGAACGCTATATACATAATAAATAAATAAATAAATAAATAAATAAATAAATAAAGCTTTAAGAAAGAAAGAAAGAAAGAAAGAAAGAAAGAAAGAAAGAAAGAAAGAACCTCAAAATAACTTGGTTGAAGACAGGCCCTTAGAGATTTCTTCCAGTTATTTAATATTATTACTCTTAATGAGTCTTAAACACATCATTTTAAGCTAAACTATATTGCATTAAAAATAACATTCAAGAGTTTTTATTTTCTTTTGTTATTATTTGCTTCTACAGGTTTATAAAAGTCAGCAACGGAAAATATTTTATTATTTTTATCAACATTTCTTACATTTTTAAAAACTATTTAAGGCTTGGTTTTCCTCATAAGTTCTCTCTCAAATGTGAACACATAAAGTCTTTGGGGTGGAGGGAGAAGCTGCATTTAACTGTATTGGGAGGAGAAGGAGCATGTTGTCTTTTTCTGTTTTCCCTATGAGGTATGTATTTTATATTTATATGTAAATATACCAACAACTTCCTTTCCTCTCTTTCTCTGTCTCCCCCTCTCCCATTTGGGTTTTGAAAGCCACAGCTAAGATCCTGTGCTTATTTATAACTCTACACATGAGGAAAAATTATTTACTTCAATGAAAGTCAAGGCACCTCTGGCTGAATGTTTTGTGGAGTAATCCTAACAAAATTAGCACACAGACATCCTCATTTCCAAAGATCTGCCTCTACTTCTTATATATCTAATAATTTTAAAACAATTTTCTGCTCTAAGGTTTGTATGATCTACTCCAAGATTCTCAAATACCCCTTGTCAGGATAATATTCCCCCTGGACCTCTCACAAACAGAAAAGAGGATAACAAAGCATCATAAAAATGTAAACACTGTGTTTGAGAGCAGCTGGACAATAGAGCAGCCCCAGGACTGTCTGGTACCTTCTCAAGACTTAAGATTTAGTTACCATTTGTCCAATAATATAGAAATGCCTGTGATGATAATGGCTAGCTGGAGTTCCCCCCTGAGGGAAAGGCATCCTTCCTGAGATACTCTATCAATCAGAGCTTCCAGACAACTGTTTCCATGAGGCTTCTCTAGTTCTTTGTTCCAGATGATGCAAGTGCCTGATCCACTGTTTACTTGCTGCTTTGTTGGTTTGTCTCTACTTACTATATACTTAACAAACCCATGCAGTCTACAGGGAAATCATGCCTATCACTGTCTACACAGGACAAGTCCAGCATCGGTGTACATCATAATGTAAGACTCATCATAATGAGCCTTAGCTTACCTGGGACCCCCTGAGTGAAGAATACTACGCCGGATCGATGCAAAAGCAAGAGGAATTTTATTGTTCTAGCATGCTGGGGTCATCCTGCATCTGAAAGGAAAGGCGACCCCAGGCAGCTTGATCGGTGGACCTTTATACAGTTTCCAGGGGGCAGAACAGAGAAACAGAGACTAGGCACAATATGATTGGCAGAACAGTGTGACTTTTAAACTGATTGGTCTGTGGGGGGTGAGGTGGTAATGACTTCTCTGCCTGTGGGTGGTCAACAGGTCCGTCCTGTGGAATGTGTCCTCACCCACAGGTTAGTTTCCCCCAACCCCCTGTGGTCTGAGGAATGTTAATTATCCTCTTGCTTCCAGAGGGGCAAATGTCCCATGATTCCTGAGCTGACCTCTTCAATAGTAAGGACTACAGTCCACAAGTTTACTGGCCCCCAACTAGCAGGCCTCCAGGTTCCAAAGAACAGAAAGAAGTTGCTCCGATACTCCATGTTTCTATTAATTTACTTCTTTTCCCTGAAGTGGAATCTTATGGTATCTTTGGAAAGTCAGTTGTATCAGACGATGTTTTGCTGGGGCAAACATGTGAAGGAATGTTTCACTGAAGCAGACATGGGTGAAAGAATGTTTTGCTAAAGCAGACACATGATGAAGGGTCCTTTGCTAATGAAACACACGTATTGGTTAGCCTTACACTCCACAGCTGAGCTCCATGGGGAAATGCGGGGCACAGGAGGAATTAGAATATAGAGAAGGAATGAAAATTATGTAAATAAAATACTCATATAAAATTCTCAAAAAATAAAAAATGTAAATTTAAAATGTTCTAAAGGAAGGCTGCAGACATCAAAATTGTAATATTACTGTTGGGTAACACCACAGTAAAAATAGAAATTGTATATAAACAACTGGTCAAGGGAGAAATGGCAATCTTTGGGCATAGTTCTGAACTCCCAGTTTGGCTGGAAGAGGTAACTGATCTAAAACGGCTTCAGGAAATTTAAGAAGTAATATGAGTTCAAATAATAATAATCCTTGTAAAATAATTATAAGAAAACAAACAATAAAGTGCAAGAATTGCTCATTAGAAGTAGAGTCTTTTAAAGCATCCAAGAAACATAAACACAGCTTCTTGTACCTTCTCAACGTCCTGGAATAAACATGAGCCAAGGGAAACTTTGGCTAGGGTGGAAGAATAAAGTGTTTGGTGCTACAGAGGTGGAATGATAGCTAACATAAGAAGGATACCATTTCCTTATTATGAAATCTAGGAATCAAAAGTGTAAACTAGACATTATGCAGAGAGCAAAAGAGGGAATCCAAGGACAGCCTTGCAAAGAGGTCAGAATGCACATGCTAAATTCCCTCTGCATTCAAAGAGTGAACTGATCACATGACCATACAGCTTCACAGAATGCTAATACCATTTCTTAGACTTTGTCCCACTTGACTCTCACTAGAGAGTCTTCTTGATACTTTATTGCTACTTGACTCCCTCCTCTCTGCCTCATCTCTAATTACCCTCTTATAGGGTTATCCTTACTTGCCACCCCAACCTTCTTTTCATGCATATCTGTTCACCCTTACCCTGTCCTTCATTAATTGCTTCTGTAAATTCTATTTTTCTTTTTGATATTATAATACAATTCTAACAATTCTAACATTTCTCCCTTCCCTTTCTGTCTCCAAACCTTCCCATATACCCACTTTTGATCTACTTCAAATCCATACCTACTTTTATTACTTGTGATTATATACAAGTGTGTGTGTGTGTGTGTGTGTGTGTGTGTGTGTGTGTATGTGTGTGTGTGTGTTTCTAAATATAACCTGCTCAATCTATGCAATGCTATGTCTATGGCATACTTTTAAACTTCAAGAGAGATGACCAGATTCTAATTCTGAGAGACTATACCATACTTATAGGATAAAAAGTATAATCAAAAAGGTTAAAAAATAAAGAGCAGAGTGGCTTTGGTTATTGTTTAAAGAATTTAGCACCTTTAGTGCCTTGAACATAAGAATACCTAATATTAAAACGTGTGTTTGATATCAATTTTAGAGTTTACTTTGGGAAAAGCTAGAAAAAATTTTAAACAAATAGACTTAAAAATACAATGAAGACCCCCAGACTCGGGAGACCTTTCCTCATGTCTCAAGAAATCACGACCACCCAAAAATCACAAGAAACCATATCTGGATGTAATCAGCAGAGGTTTATTGGGAAGAGTTGGCTAGCCAAGGTCAAAAACTGCTCATCCACGCAGGAACAGAATTTTGACAAAAGGCCAGCAACTGAGCGGATAGCATGGGGTGGGGAAAGGAAGAAATTTTCGAGAGGTTCTACATGATTGGTTGCATTTTCATGTGGTTACACATGATTGGTTGTTTTACAAATTTTGAACATCAGCAGGCTGTATAACACTGGGAAAAACCTCAGGCGGGAGAAACCAAGAGCAGTGGAATATTTCAGAGGAACCCACCCTAAATGATTTAGAGTCATGTGAAAATCACTCTGCACACTCATTCTTCTCAAGAATGTAGTTTTACCATGTCACTGTGCCCTACCCTGTCATTACCAACAATTTCAGGTTAACTATTTCTTACTTGCCATAGCCCCACCCGAGGCTTGAGGAATGTTAACCCAGCAAGTGTCCTCTGATTCAGGAATAATGCCCTCCACCGGAATGTGTCACGGGGCAGTGAAAGCCTGAAATTTTACATCCAGTTCTGCTTTCTGGAACTTACATTCTTTTGCTCAGGTTTAAGATAAAGAAAAAGCCTATATATATTTCATAAAATGGTCTTTATAATTTTTCACTCTACAACAATACACACACAAACCAACCACACTGATACACTAAACCTAATCATAACCAAAAAAAATTAAAAATGAGATAGAGATTTTTAAAACTCTATCCTAAATGTGAGAGTTTAACTGTTGAATAATTGACCAAAGTAGAAGCCGGAATCCCGAGACATCGTGACTAGCCATCTGATAATGTGTCTTGAAATCTATGCACAGAAAGAGTACAGGAAACACCTGGCTCTAAGACCATTGGGTCTTGTCCCTTACAAGCAGGTATGTACACCAGATGCAATAGTAAAGCTTCACTATGGGTAAGGGGCACCTAGTTCCTTGGAGTTCTTTCTGACCTAATTCTTCAGAGCATTTTACAATATTATTTTCAACATGACTCAGTGAAACTACATGTTTAATTACACATGTCACTATATAGTTTCACACACAGAGAGATTTTTCAGTAGGCAAGAATATTAACCTATTGTAGATAAATACCTCTATGACATTCTTCTCTGACTTCTCACCAAAGTAAGCCTTAAATTTTTCACCCATTTGTTCCTTTCTTTCTTTCATTTTTCCAATTACTGCTTTCAAACAACACAATGTAAATACCATGTCCTGATTAGTTTGACACAAATTAGACTCATCTGGAAATTTTGAACCTCATTTAAGGAATGTCCCTGTTTAGATGGCCTGTGGGCCTGTCTATGGGATATTTTCTTGATAAATGATTTATGTGTAAAGGTCCATCCTGCCTAGTCCAGCATGACCATGTAAGGGACAGTATGACATGGTTTCCTGCCCCTGGAACAGTCAGCAGGTATGGTTCTCCATGAGTTAACACATGGAGTACTGTGGGCAAAGGGCTTGTTTGTATAATAGTGTACATGTTCCTCCTTTGAGGGATGCCCTCTCTGCCAAGGTTAATGACTCCATAATAATAAGAGACAGCACAAATCAGGGAGGTGAGGATGTGTGAGTGCCTCAGGATAGCCCTTAAGTCTGTGGGAAAGAACAGTGGAAAACATGAATTCAAAAATGTATAATTCTCAACTATGCAAAATATAAGGATGCAATATGGATTTTACAGGGAGCTGAGCAGATCTAAGGGAACAGAAGCAGCAGTGCTGTGAATCGGCTTGTCAGAAAGATGCTAAAGAAGGCAATAAAGAGGCTTAGGGGCGTGGTGATTGCAAGGCAAGATTCTACCTTGCTAAGTTGTTTTGTTTATGTTGGAATGTTGGACTCTAAGATCCAAAGCTGGGGACACGCTCCCACAGAATCACACACGGACAGAGAATTCGCTGCAACAACATGAGGTTTAATGATATCAGTGCACCGGGTCTCTCTTGTATGCAGGCAAGAGAACCCCAGAACAAAAGCTGGGAGCAATTCTTATACTGAAGTTCACGAGGGCAACCACAAAGGACCACATAGGCTAACCTTCCCAGGTCTCGAGGTGACTAAGATTCGCACATTACTTTTATGACAATGAGTGTCTTCCGTTTGCCCAGGTTTACCACTTTAAGGGCTCAGTTTCCTGACCAGCTCCCATCCTGGGCCCTCTCCTGGAATGTGTCTATATGCTCTGAGACTTCCTCACCCACAGGTGGGTTCCCTCCCTGCAGTCTGAGGAATGTTTAGCAGCCTCTCCCTTCTTCCTCTGAATGTTAATCCAACAAGTGTCCTCTGACTAAGAAATGTGCTCCTCCCAAGATGTGTTCTGGGACAGTAGGATTTCAATTTTAAGTTTGAACTGAGACCTGAAATCCTACAATTTATGCTTACAAAGGCAGGTAGATTCCCGAGTTCAAGGTCAGCCTTGAACAGAGCTAATTTAGGTCCAGATGTGGTCAGACTGATAATTTCAGGGCAGGGTCCCACCCAGATATCTTATTGTCTGTGGTTGTATTTTTGTCTCTTCCTAAGAATATAGGGCTAGGGTCATGGAATGCTGATTCATGGGATAATCAAAAGGGAACTTAGAACAAAGACTGAATTAATATGTAAAATAAAAGACTAGAATTTTTTTATCTTCAAGAGAAGAGCTATCCAGAGAGTTTTTAGAATAACAAGAGAAAGCTGTCTGGAGCAGAACAGAACACAAAGAGCAGTATTAAACGTTGTCTCAAGCAGTCTTGAGAAGAACACACATACACACACATACAGAGAGAGAGAGAGAGAGAGAGAGAGAGAGAGAGAGAGAGAGAAGCTGTCTTGAGCAGAAAATAGATTGTCAATTTGTAACCCATGATTTGATTTAGAGTCATTTGTTTCATGGCTCTCAAATACCTCTTCTCTCAAGAACCCAGATCTACCCAAGCTGGTCCTTGGCACCAGCCCACTGTGGTTGATGGGAAGGTAATCCTGGGCTTACCTCATTGGGAAAGAGACAGAGAGGAGAGACAGAAACAGAGAAATTAGAGACAGAGAGAGAGAGCTTTCTAACAAGCTTTCTTTTATGGTCACTCCCTCCGCTCCTCCTTGAGGTCCTGCCCTTACTTTCCTCAGTGATCAGTACATGTGAGCCAAATTAACTTTTTCCACTAAAAGCTGACTTTGGTCAGTGTCATTTTCTGGTATCCTAGGGATCTTGTTATCACAGCATTAGAAAGCAAACTAGTAAATGCAGTCAGTAAATGCTGGAAGACACCCCCCCCCATGAAGGGAGGACCTCCTTCAAGCCTCAGAGATTCGTGGCCACCCCAATAACTCACAAGACACCATTCTTGATGCAACAGCATGAGGTATACTTCGGGGTCAGCCAACTGAGGCCATGACCCCACGCAGGGACAGAGGAGTGTCGACCCAGTCGGCTGGGAGTGGAGGGCTTATATAGGGCAGAACCACAAACCAAGGGGGGGGGTGAGGGGGTTACCAAGGAAACATGACATAAAAACAGTAGAAAGTCTTAAAAGGTCCCAACCCAAATTTAGTCAGGTCATTCGGGAAAACACCTTATACACTTATCTTTTGTAAGGATGTAACCTTGCCCAACCATTTATCTTGCAGTCAGGCAGTTCCTGGGACCACCCAGATGACTTGCATCTTTCTTTGTGGTCAGGAATGTGTCTTCCTACTTTGGGCCTTCCTCACCCACAGGTGGGTTCTCTTCCCTGAGGTCTGAGGAATGTTAATCCAGCCAGTGTCCTCTGACTCAGGGATAATGTACTCCTCCCAGAATGTATCCTGGGGCAGTGAAGGCCTGAAATCTTACTTTCAGTTCCACTTCCTTGGGACTAGTGACCCTGCATTCCTTTGCTCAGGGCTAGGGGTCATAGAAACTTTCTATATTTTTCATAAGTTTTCTATATCTTTCAATGCCAACATGGTTCCTTCAGGAGTTATAAAAAAATGTCACACACTCAGAGACTCAAAGTCATAAATCCCAAGAACACCTAAGCAATGGCTAATGAATAAGAAAAAATAAAATAAGTTGCAAATAAGGTTTCTTTGTTTTCTTGGGTGCTGTAATATGTAACATACTAAAGATTCCTCTGGCTTGAGAGATAAGCACATTGGAAATTAAATGAATAGACAAAGTTCATTGCTGGAAGAGCCTGAGCAATGACCAATCATGAATGTGTCTCCATTCCTTCCTCACTTCACAGGGACAGTTTTCAAAGTCTCACGATCCTCTGTTGTGGTCATCTTGATCCGTCACTGTGGTTCAGGACTTGGGGTGCAAAGACTGAGTTATCTGCAATTAGACCATGTTTGAAGTTCTTTGCATGCACAGTTCATGTGTTTTCACATTGTTCCTGAGCTGCTTTTGTTAGAGAGAGCAGCTGAAGCAGCTGAAGAAGCCTTCCTCCAGTTTGAAGGGATCACAAAAGATGGATTTTGTTTGCCTCAAAACAGGAACAACTAAAATTGCCATCGACAATTAGAGAATGGACGACTATCGAGCTCTTCCCATCACCACATTGCCAAATTATATCATTCAGAGAAAACAAGTCAGACTAAATTGTGCACACATGCAGATATTTATAATCAGGTAAAGACAAGTACTATATGACATGATCCTATTAAAAGTTATTTCCCAAAGTAGTCCCATTACAAAAACAAGTGGTTGTGCCTCCAAACTAATATATTAGGATCCTAAGCCCCAGTATGACAGTTTTGGTAAGTAAGAGGTCTTGTCCATAACTGAGTTCGGATGAACTCATGAGGGTAGGTCTCTCACGACAAAATTACAAGCCTTATAAGAAAGGCACCAAATGGGTTGGAGATGTAGCTTGGTGGTTAAGAGCACTGGCTGCCCTTGCTCTCTTCCATGTGTGTAGGCACAGTTAAGTCAGGTGTGTATAAGTGATGAGAAGCCTCAGGAAAATCCAACCATGCTCACCTCCTCAGCCCTTATGGCCACTCTCCAGAACTTCGAGAAATATACAGTGTTAAAGCTACCTAGTCTATGGTGTTTTTCTGTCACATCAGCTCAAGTTGACTGAGATGATCCTTAACTATTATAAGTGTTCAGAAGGAAATTCTAAAGCATACATAATAATATGCTGAAGGCAGAATGCATAAGCTTTGCTGCACTTCACTACAGTAACATAAATTACTAAAATCTGTTCCAGAACCACACTATAGCTCTAAATGGTACACCAGTACACTGCAGTTACTGCTAGTTATTTACTGGCCTTTCCTGTGTCTTCTTGAAAAGATGAAGGTGCTTTTGTGCTAGAGAGAACAATGTAGGGATGGAGAGATTCAATCTAGTTCACAATCTCAGAGATATTAGGGACAGCAGAGTGGACAGGGTGGTTTATATCCTGACACCCAGGAAGTAAAGAAAGGGCTGAGACAATTCTCGTCCCTAGGGAAATGACTCAGTGACCTACCAAGAGGCCCCACCTCATGCCTTTTACCAGCTCCCAACTTTCTCATAAGGTTATGAATCCATCTAAGGATTTGTCCTTATGCCGGAGCCCTCCAAATGTGATCCTCTGTGAAAACGAGCTCATAGGCACCTTTAGATGTGTGCTTCACTTGTCTCCCGTGCATTTTTTGGTCACACTGACAGTTACTATGCACTACCATAACACCTGCTCAGTCTTTTTAATCAACCGTGTGCTGCACTCTGACTTACAATGATGTTGCATCCTCAAAAGGTCATTACAGACCAAGTATCTGATTTGAAAGACATTTAATATCTACCTATCTACCAAATTTCAGAGTCCAGCCTAGCCTATACCTTAAATGTGCTCAGAATATCTATTATCACCTAGCACAAGTCCTGTTTTGTGACAATGCACTGAATACCTCATATAATTTGTTGCAAACCATATTTAAAGTAAAAAAAAAAAAAACATAGCAAATATCGATATGGTTTTGCACCTCCATAAAACCAAAACATTTGTCAATAATCTGGGTAAGATGGATGATTATAAACCTCTTTCATGTGGCTCAGTGAGAGAAAAATGATCAGGTGGTACATAACAAACTCTATCCCTGTAGGAGACAATGGCTGTAAGTGAACTTAAGAAACCCTATGGGTTACCTGGCAGCTATGAGCACTGGCATCCTACCACAACAGGAGGCCCAGAAATGTCTGTGGGAATTGTAAGGACGTGCTTACCCTAGCACACACTATCTCTGCAGGAACAGGTAAACAAACCACTAAAGGCTAGACACATGAATGCAGTGATGCCCGGCAAAAGAAGACTGAAACTGAAAGCAGGCTTAATTGAGGTAACCACTGGACACTAGCGTACTTTTTGCTGTCTCTTAGCACTGTGGACTGCAGAGGAAGTACCTCCACATAGCTGGGAGCAAGAATAAGAGTTCCCTACACCTCCGAGGGCAGGGAGCAAAGGTTGAGCTATGAACCCAGAAAGTGTGAGTGCACGTGAAAGTAGAAATGAAATTATCTAGAGAAACAAAGAACTTACTGGAGGAGAAATAAAAGGTGACAGAGAGTGGGGTACTGGGGGAATATATTTGGGGTTTCTATTGCTGGGATAAAATGCTGTGAGTATAAGCAATTTGGAGAGGAAAGGGTGTTCTTCATCTGATAGTTTCAGTTCCTCATCCAAGAAAGTCAGACCAGAACGCAGGGCAGGAACTTGGATATAGAAACTGCAAAGGCCACGGAGGACCAGTGCTTACCAGCGTGCTCCATGTGGATTGCTCAGCCCAGTCTTGTAGCACCCAGAAGCAGCCCAGAGGTGGCATCACCCACAATAAGCTGAGTCCTCCCATATCAATAACTAATTAAGAAAATGCCATACAGATTTGCCTACAAGCCAATCTTATGAAAGGATTTTCTCAGTTGTGAGTTCCTTTACTCAAATGACTCTAGCTTGTGTCAAGTTGACATAAAAACTAGTCAGTCTGGGGGAAATTGTTCAAAGTACATTTCATACCTGCACGAAAATATCCTTCTATAACCCTGTATAATAAAAACAAATAAATAAAACCTAGCTATAAGAGGGAAAAATCATGCTGAATCATGATAAGTTTGTTCTATTTAATAAAAATGTCCCAAGTCAAGTTGTATGGCAGTGGTAGTATTTATGTGATCTGGTACCATGAGGTGCCATTACATTTTATCTATCCAAAAGAGCCAGCCAATGATCATAAGAATTGAGTAAATGTTAGAAGAAACGTAACACAAGTGAATAGTTAGTTCCTGTATTAGGGTTCTCTAGAGCAGTGGCTCTCAGTCTTCCTAATGCTATCACCCTTTAGTACAGTTTCTCACTTTGTGGTGACTCCCAGTCACAAAATTATTTCATTGCTACTTCATAACTATAATTTTGCTATTGTTATGAATAGTAATATAAATATCTGCTATGTGATTACCAAGGGGGTGGTGACACACAGGTTGAGAACCACTGCCCTCATGAAACAGAATTGGTAAAATAAATAAGTATTATAAATGGGTTTATTAGACAGGTTTACACAATACTGAATGCGTATCCAGGCGATAGCTGTCCTCACGCTGAAGACTCTGAGAACCAGTAGCTGTTAAGGTTGGATGGCTCAATGACCCAGTGTTAGAATCCTAAAGAAGCTGAGTTTTGATATCAGCAAAGACAAGTGGCAGCAGCACAGGTGACAGCCACCCACCTCTCGTGTGGTGTTCCCCATTTTAATTAACCTGATCAAGAATCTCTCTCGTGTGCCCAGCAGCTCATCTCTGAATTGATTCTGTACCTAGTTAAGTTGAAACCACCACCTACTTATCTTTCTGAGTAAACGGAGTCCTTATTCTCTAAACCTTTCACTGGATCGCTCTTGTTAGTGCCCTGGCTTAGTTTGGTGCCAACTTGTCACAAGCTAGAGTCATCTGAGGAAGGAAATCTAAACTGAGAAAATGTCTCTATAACATCAGGCTATAGGCAAGCCTTTAGAGCATTTTCTTAATTAGTGATTGATGTGGGAGAGCCTAGCCCGAGTGGGTGGGGCCATCTCGGGGCTAGTGGTTGGGGTTCTATGAAAAAGCAGGCTGAGCAAGCTATGAAGAGCAATCCATCAAGCAGCACCCCTCTATGGCTTCTGCATCAGTTCCTGTTTCCAGCTTCCTGCCCTGCTTGAGTTTCTGCCTTGATTTCCCTCAGTAATGGGATGTTATCTGGAAGCATAAGCAAAATTATTATTATTATTATTATTATTATTATTATTATTATTATTATTATTATTTCCTCTCCTATTTGGTTTGCTCATGGTGCTTTATCACCACAAACACAGAAAAACAATGTATCTTTACTCCCCGATCCACAGGTTTCTTCTAGTATCTCTGACCTCTGACCCATGAGATGCATAGCTCTGTTCTTCTATATAGTCTCTCTGTCATGATGCTCTTCCTCATGTCCCAAAACAACAGAGCCATGGGCATGAGGACCGAATTTCAGAGATTATGAACCAAAGCAAATGTTTCATTCTTTTAAGTTGTTTATAGCAAGCATTTTGTCACAGTGGTGAAAAACTGACTAATCCGTATACGATGTTAAATAGCATCACATAATCAGTGGTTGCTGCTTCTAGAAAAAGTACATTGTTTGCAGTCTACTGCCCACCATTAAGGGTAACTTTTCTGTGTGAGTGTTTTGATATTTGATGTGCACAAGGCTTGGAGTTTCACATATCACATTTCCTAGAACTGATATTTAAAAACATATTATAAGGCTGGGCATAGTGGCATAGCCCTAAAACGTAACACTAGGAAGGCTGAGGCAGGTGGGTGTTTTTGAGTCCAAAGTGAGCCTGGTATACATAGTGAGTTCCAGACCATCCAGGGTTATAAGGTGTGGCCCTTTTTAAATATAAATGCATGCATACATACATACATACATACATACATACATACATACATACACACATTCTCATCTCAAGAGATGAATAAAAATATTAAAGGACAAGAAACATATATTCTTCTTCCTTTTGTGCAGTTGTCTGTTGCATCTTATGAAACTAATGCAGAGGCACAGAATGCTCGGCACCGTTAGACTGTAAACGCTCCTCTCACTAAAGGAAATTTAAACGTCATTCTGCCCTCTGTGTGGCAAAGTGTAAGAGCAGCTGCCAAGAAAGTGAAATTTGCAGGGTGGCTGCTGTGCTCTGAATATTGTTCTCCCAGAATCGTATGCTGAAGCTTAATGGCTGCAGTAGTATTGACAAGTAAACCCGTTAAGAGATGATCAGAAGCACCCACCTTCATGGGTAGATTAGGTATCATTATGAAAACGTGGGTTTGCCCGTGGGTTGTTCTCCATTTTGACATCTGCCATTGGGCAATGTAACCAGAAGACTGATGCTAATTTAGATTTTGATAGTAGACTTCTTAGCTTCCAGAAATGTGAGCAAATAAATCTTGTTCATTGTAAATGACCAGGTATTCTGTTATGAAAGCACAAAATGGGACTAAGATGGCGGTTTATTTGTGACCACTGAAAGTTGACTAAAGGCCTATTTTTGAGATACAAATTTAATAGGCAAAATCTCCTTCAGAGATTTCTAGGAAAGCATCAGTTTTGGAAAAAGAGAACTAACCAAATCCACTCAAACTGTTTCATTTTACAAAGGCCAGTATGGTACAATGAGTGAGTAATTCATTAACTTCGGTTACTTTTTTGGAACACAAAAAAATTGTCACAAAGGTAAAAAACATATTAAAATACACACACACACACACAAAATGCACCTTTATTTCATTCAAGTATACACCTTGAATATATGAATACTCTATGTTGGGAAGGTAATATCTGTCCCATATTTATAACTTTATAACTTTATCATATTTCTGTAACAGAGGCATTCTATTGATTTCCTCACAATTACTTTCCAAGTACTAGGAAATCATATTTTCTGATTATTCCTATGCCAAGAGAACAAATTCACAGCAGAGAACAACCAACTGGTGACATAAAATAACAACACAATCTTGACCTTGTTTTTTACATGTTTGTTATTTAACTCAATAGCATGTGATGTAAAAGTGATTGATTTTAAATGCTATGTATAAATCACAAGAAAAAAACAAATTACATGTCGTTAATATAGAAGTCAGTGTGAAATTCTCTATAAATATCATGTTTTAAATTCTGTTTTGAATACTTAGAAGCCACTGAACAGACTTTTATCAACAGATACCTCGTTTTCTAGGAGATGGCTTTCCACTCCTCTCCCGTCGCAATCATACAGATTGAAGTTGTGGGCAAGAAAACTGAAAAATAATTTTTATTAGCCAACACTAGGATTCACAAGTATCAACAATAGACAAGAAATCTTTATCAAATGCTAAATAGTTTGGAGCACAATGCATTTTCCTGTTCTACATGATTTGCACAGGAACAGCGCCTCCTGCTGGTGATATCATAAAATTCACCTTCAACACTACTGGAAACACTGATTTTTTTTTTTCCTCTATATAAAATAAAATAGCACTTTCTAATGCCTGTGTAAGAATGATGCCGGTGTCTATAGAATCAGCCAGAAGAGCATGCACCACACTCTCTCTGGACAGAAAAGAAATCTGCAGAGCTGACAAGAGACAGGTTGCTTACATTTTCTAGGCTTCCAGGCACAGACCAGTCTAACCTGCGTTTTAGCTTACTCTCACCATCTTACAATCAGCCATCTTCGGTCTCTTCTACATGCTCACATAATACTCAGCAAAACAGCCTGGCTCACAGCAATGTTTATGAGAGCATCAATTATGTGTCTTATGCTACTCGGTGCCTTGGTTGTAGGCTAGCCAATTTAATTCTTACGTGGTCTCATGGGGTGGGTTTCTATTATTATTCCCATTTTTCAGACAAGAGAAGAAACTCAGAGAATTTAAATAACGTACCCAAGATCAAAGAGCTACTAAGTGTAGCCCACAAACCAGGTGGCTTGGCTCCACAGGCTGCATTTATTTATCATTATTGTTCTCGTGGCCTCATTCAGTGACTTTTTCTCAACACCACCTCCCGGGGCTGTTGTCAGCTCCTTTATGCAAATAACATGTGTGCCACAAACCCCTTCTATAAAACCCTCAGAAAGCTCTGCAACCTTTCTCCTTGAGAAGAGAATAAAATAGTTGCTATGAAAAAAAAAAAAAAAAAAAAAAACAATAGATTCCAAGAGAGCATCACCCAGCACCTAGCACCCAGTACCTACCACCTAGCACCCCACACCCAGTACCCAACACCTCCAGGTGATGACTCATGCACGCTTCTGTTTGAGAGAAGAGCCCAAATGGCTGCTTCCTTCCACTGTGTGCCACTTTCTCTTTCTCCACTACTTGATATCTATGACGTATCTCTCAGAGTTTACCAGTAAAGGGAAAGTATGGTATCTGGGAGACTTCGTTGCCTCCTGCTACACTGACTAAACTGACTCATGCCTTTGTTGCTCTTTGAGAACCTTTGGAACTAGAGTCACACCCAGTAGAACCCCCTTGGGGATGGAGGGTCAAGCCTTCTGATAGCTCCCAAAAGTCCCCTTTGTTGCTAATGCTTAGTTAGTTATCTCCATAGACAACCATTTTGTTTTGTTTTGTTTGAGTTCAATTCCCTGAAGCTCAGCTCTGCTGAATCCTTTGTGAGGGTCCTCAGCCAGTGCTTTCTTCAGCCTGCTGTCAGTCAGCTTTCTTGTCACCTTGACAGATTACTTAACACAAAGAACTTAGGAAAGAAACTGTATCTTTATCTCTTAGTTTCAGAGCCTTTTGTCCCTAGGCCTCCATCCTTACACTCATAGTGCAGTATCGGTCATGACAGCAGGAGCCCAAGACAGAGTAGGTTCTTTTCATGATGAATGTTAAGCCATGCCAAAAGAAATGGGTCAAGGACCAGCTATAACCTTCAAAGACACATACCAAGTGGTCTCACTCCTCTAGATACAACTTCGCCCCCTAGTGTGTTCTACCACCTTACAAAACAGCACCACTAAGCATCTCAAATTCTTTAGAATCTATAATTCCACAACCCTGCCACTTTATAACACTTTATACCCCTTTACCTGCTTTAGCCTCCACTCCTGAACGTGCAGAAATCACAGCTGTGTTTGGGATATGTGGTTAACTAGCAAGTAAAATGACGGAGGTGAAACCATTGAAAAGATAGTTTGGTATCCAAAGAGTTAAGGATCAACATCAGTAGACAAAAGAGGAAAAAGGCAGTATGGGGCAGAAGGAAAGGTCCTTAGTATAGCTTATGACAAGACCTCCTCAGCATTGGGAGCAAAATATTGCCCATCAGAGTAGATGCACATCAGGTCAAAATGTTTCAGAGCCATTATGACCAGTCAGGCCACCGTGTGAGCCTTTCTTGACAACTGAGGCCCAGTCAGAGGCACTCTGTGGACAGCAGGCCAGTAAGTCTTCCATTTATAGACACGTGAGAAGTGCAGCCCTGTCCATCATCTGCAAAGTGAACACATTTATGCTGTTCTCTGCTCCAGAGGGAGCACAGAACAGGAAGGCAACGATCTGCTTTCCATGTTAGTCCTTTTGTTAAGTGTGCCTAGCTAGTTCACAAGATGCAAGCTTTATGAAATGTAGAGTATGTCTATCGTGAGACATCTATTTCTGGAAGCAATGAGGAGGCAAGAGGATCCACCCAACCTCTCTAAACACTAAGCTATTTCTCATCATGGAAAATGGCAAAAGCCATCCCAATCGGCACACCCCCATCTACGTGCTCCTGACTCTCACTCCCAGAATTAGAAAGGAGCCCCCAAATCTCATATATTATTTGAATGGAAGTGATGAATACACCAAGAAGAGGGGAAAACCTATTATCAACTACATTTGTATTCTACATTCTTAGAATAGTTTTGTTCTATTTAATTCTATGTTTACAGACTTAACAGTAGAGCCAAATTATTTAACACCTACATGTAATTAAAAGACAAGTCATTGCAGGTCTCTTACTGAATGATGTAGGCAGTGCTACAAGTGATATATGAGAATGCTGGTCAATGCTGGCATTTACAAACACTCGAAAAATGTTAAAGATTATTCAGGACAACAGAGCCAAAGCTCTGACCTAATTACAAACACTACTCCAAACCAGAGGACCAGGTGCAGATCAGAGCAGGTATTACAAAAACAGCCTCTGGTCCTCACTTTTCTGGCTCAAGAAAAGTCACAAAGCCCCCACACTCTATTCTTCCATATGCTTGGCTGTGGCACTCCCAAGCTGGGAGTATGAAAACATGCAGATTGACCATTTTTCATCCCCAGCTATTTATGGAAAAACCAAAGGGTACGTGATGCTGACTGAGCAGGTGGATTTTAGAAAAATATTTCCCTGGCTGTTTGAACCTATGCAAAATTCTAAAATGAAGAAAGCAACGTGATGCTAATTAAAGCTGTAGCTCAGAGTTTGCCAAAACTGCTGGCTTTGATGAATGAGCCTTTCAAAGCCTCCCCAGCTCTTGGAAGGTCTACCAGCCAGCATGCACCTCATGCATACACTCTGTAATCAAAGTGCTTCATTCTGCCATTGAGGAGTATGCCCTAAGTTATTTTAAAACAATGACTGCAATGATTACTATTTAAATTTTAATTTTAAAAATCAAAATTACTCCAGACACTTGTATGAAATCTTCAAAAGATGTACAACCATTCCAGATGTTGTGAATTCACTGGAGGATGAGATCCTAGTAGCTCATGCTCCCATCCCAAATAAGACTTGGCATTTCTTGTCAGGTCTCTTGAAGACCAGAGATGGAGCAACCCAGAGAGACTGAATTATTAAGGTGTCCCAGGGTAAGAGCAGATGAAATGGTGGAAAGCTTATTCATTCTGAAGTCGAGTGTACTAAGAACGCCCTTCCGATGGGTGTGGCCAAAGGACTAGTTCTAGCCAATGATGTGTGAGTAGCAATGACCTACATGAACAGTAAGGTCTTGGAGGAAGCCTATTCGTGCCTCTGCTGTCCTGCTCACGTACCTCTGTAAGAACAGTGGGGTAGCGGCTTCCAAACTGTGCTTGCATTTCTGTCAGCCTAGATCGCTGATTCTCCTATTTCCAATGACCTTTTCTTACCCACATGTAACCACTATCATGAAGACAGTACAGGATTCGCTCATGCCTCTTCTCATATGTTTTCTACGTTTTTGTGTGTCTATAACATACTGTATGTCCATAGCACATATACTATTTTGGACATTTTAAATAACAGGAATAGCACCGTCTATGTCAGCCTCTACACTGCTTTTAATATAAATTAACATTACCTAAATTTTCCACACTTCATCTCTTTTCTTACCTGATGGACATTAGATAGTTTTAACTTTGTTAAAAATAATCAATACCAATAATGCTATCATGATTTCATATCCTTTTGAGCAAAGGTAAAAGGGTTTTTTAAGAACTGGGACTTCAAAGAGAATCAGCAAGTTGAATTGTGTGTGGTATTATCATGTAAAAGTGTCACCATCTTCAGAGCGCTTC